>NC_140172.1:147445451-147447311 GCF_963971535.1 Notolepis coatsorum | reverse complement strand
AATGTTGAGAGTGTGCAGAGTCATATTCTAGTCCGATGGATAGGTCATCATTGTACAGAGTAAGCAGTGTGCTTTTGTGTGTGTGTGTGTCTACATACGCGCAAGTTTGTGTGTACATGTGTGTGCATTTATGTATGTGCGTACGTGTGTGTGTGTGTACATGTGTGTGTGTGCGTGTGTGTGTGTGTGTGTGTGCGCGTGTGTGCGTGTGTGTGCTTGTTCTTCAGAGCCAGTGAATTCCCAGCAGCATGTGAAGAGTCATCAAGGTCAGCATAAGCCTACTGCAGTTCTGCAACAGGACACTCACAGCAGAGCAGGGCAGGGAGAAGCTCTGTGAGGAGGAGACATAATGCAGGTAAACCGATAATGATCTCTGGCGTCTCTCCCACGCACACAATAACAGTCGGTGCAAAAAATGTAAATGAAAAAAAAACATCAAACACAGGACTCCAGCGGACAAGGGAAGGCTTCGAATCGACGATTTCAAAACAGTAGCTATAGCGGACGAAGACGGTTCGCACTTATGCGACAGTTCGCATAATACTATAGAGGTCGATTTCTTTTGAGGTGCCACCTAACAGTGGGCTGTCACCTCTTTCTTTCTTTCTTGTCCAAGTCTTAATCTGTTGTAATTTAATTAGGGGCCGGGTGCAATATGAAGCTTCTTGAAGCTTTTGAAATGAGTTTACCTACTTATGTATTATGGTTGCACGTCTCTATGTATTGTCATATTTGTCTGAAGTCCTTTTTTACTAACTATATGAATGAATGATTGTGTATTAGGGGCTGTCAAAGTTAATGCTTTAACTTTGGAGATTAATTTAAATTATTTAAAGCATTAAAATAAATTAATCTAGATTTTTGTTCTGAACTTTCCAGCAGTATATTTGCTTGTTCTTTTTTGCATCGAGTCATGCACCTTTTTGAAAATCATTTGACATGAAGATGGAACACATTTTAATATGATTTATATTACTGGTAGTTCAATACAAGGCTTTATCGTCCTCAAAGCCAATCTGCACTTTAACATATAGGCCTGGGTTGTTTTTATTTCTGTTAGCGCCGCGGATATAAGAGAGAGGTCTTTAAAGCTGAGTCAATGTTGATGGTTCTGTTGAACATTTTGTATTTCACCGGAGAGGAAACTGTATTCAAAGAAAGCCATTAAAATAGTCTTTGAATCTAAATATACTTTCTTTGTGTTGATTTTACATAAATTCCATGATTTTTACTCAAGTAAATATCTGTTACAAGCTTCGGTCTTAAGTAGAAAAATGCTATTTGTAATCTAGGATTAATCTAGAAGATTAATTACAGAAAATTGTGAGATTAATTAGTTAATTTATTTTAATCTATTGACAGCATTAATATATATATATATATATATATCTTTCTTCTCTGTTTACATTGCAGAATGATGCAGCACTGTTGTTCCGAGTCAAATTCTCCCCCTCGGCGGACAAAAAAAGTTTATTCTTTTATTCTCGTCTCACTCACTCCTCTCCACCGCCGTCGTCTTGGTCGCCGTCTCCGTCTGCCGCACGCTGCAGGTGAAGTTGGACCGGCCGTGGGGGCAGGTGGTTGTAGCGCAGGCGGCAGTCGTTGCCCTTGACGAGGAGCACCCTGGCGCGGTGTCTTCATGGCCACGTGCTGCTGCTCCTCGGGGTCCGTGGTGTCCAGGATCAGGCCGCCGTGCGTGTACTTGCAGAACGCATCCGGTGACTCAGCGCCGGTCGCCGGCTCGAAGGTGCAGTCCATCCGGAGGTGCTGCTCGTCTATCGAGCAGTAGGTCAACCGAGTCACCCTCTGGGCCGCAGCCAAGCCTGCAGCGCAGCCAGCGCACACACACACACGGAGACA
>NC_140172.1:147315451-147442951 GCF_963971535.1 Notolepis coatsorum | reverse complement strand
AGAGGGAGAGAGAGGGGGAGAGAGAGGGAGAGAGAGGGGGAGAGGGGGGAGAGAGGAAGGGAGAGGGGGTAGAGAGGGAGAGAGAGGAGAGAGAGGAAGTGAGAGGGTGAGAGAGGGAGAGAGGGGGGAGAAAGAGAGGGGGGAGAGAAGGAGAGAGAGGGAGGAGGGGGAGAGAGAGGGGGGGAGAAAAAAAGAGGGGGGAGAAAGAGAGAGGGGGGAGAAAGAGAGAGGGGGGGGGAGAGAAGGAGAGAGAAAGAGGAGTGAGATTGGGACTTGTTTCCCGGTTCGAAAAGAAGCGGTTCTTTAAAAATTAAAAACAACATACAACACTGAGGGCGGGATCCACAAAGGGTTTGCACCGCTTTTTCCGATGCAAAGCCGATGCATATCGCTCTGACACTCTGTTTGGTATCCACAGAGGACGCGCAACGGGGGAAATGAGGTGGCAACTGCATTCCGTCAGCATTGCGTCCGGTGCAATTGGCACGTATTTAAATTAGGTAATATGGGCGGAACATTTCTATGTAAATGAGCCTCGTCCAAATCGGCTCCGTATCCACAAAGGCCGGCGCTAATTGCACCGACCAGGTAATGCTACGCACCTACCGTCTTCACAGACATGGTGGTAAATAAGCGCAAATCCCTAAGAGTGGCGGCTGGTCCATAGAGGGCGCTAGGGCGCCGCCCCCTCTAGTGGAAGAGAAGAAGAAAGAAGAAATAGTGGTTTTGGATTTTCGATTTCGACCCCTAAAAATATGGGTGGGTAGGCGGAGTGGGGGGGGGGGGGGGACTGTACATTGGATTATCGACGAAACCTTACTTGGTGCCAAGAAGAGGGTCTTGTGTATTATTGGGTGGGGACATTTACTGTACATTGGAGGGGCTTGGGTTAGGACATTTACATTTACAGAGCTGAGGGTTTTTTCAACCTGTAACTTGTTCTTGTCAGAGACCAGCAGGGCTGAGCTCTCTTATGTGCCTTTCATGCCTTGGTGTGGTGGAGAGGCAGAGAACTCAAATTGTTTTTTGTAGCTGAAGTAGTTTTTTAACCTTGTTTTTCCATCATTTGGAGTTCAATGAACTGAATCTATTGAATTGATCCAGTATTGAGAAAGATAGCTTCAGCCAGGCTTCAATATAATGCACTGGGGCAAGTATGCCTGTCATAGAACAGGACTCCCTAAAAACTTGGTATCTTGTGTATAAACGCATGCCTTAAAGGAACACGCCAACTTTTTGGGAAATTTGCTTATTTGCCATCTACCCTGGAGTTTTCTTTTTATTTCTCCATGTGGTAAATACACAGGTCACAACATATTTACAGGAACGTTTTGGGAGTTGTATTTGGAGTGTATTTCGTGACTGTTGGGAACTAGGCTACACTGGCACACCTACTTCCAGTGAATGACGCTAAGCTAGGCTAACGGTGCGGCTGTTCCCTAAGCCTAATGCATGCACAGAGAAGAAAAGGCTATGTATCTGCTTGTCTAACTCCAGGGCAGATGGCAAATAAGCTAATTTCCCAAAAGGCTGGCGTGTTCCTTTAACCCTAACTTTAACCTTATTGTACCTCACGTCCTACCGTATCCTTAATATTAACCTTATTGGACATCACGCTCCACCTTAACCCTAACTTTAACCTTATTGTACCTCACGTCCTACCGTATCCTTAATATTAACCTTATTGGACATCACGCTCCACCTTAACCTTAACTTTAACCTTATAGGACCTCACGCTCCACCTTAACCTTAACTTTAACCTTATTGGACCTCACGCTCCACCTTAACCCTAACTTTAACCTTATTGGACCTCACGCTGCACTTTAACCTTAACTTTAATCTTATTGGACCTCACGCTCCACCTTAACCTTAACTTTAATCTTATTGGACCTCACGCTCCACCTTAACCTTAACTTTAACCTTATAGGACCTCACGCTCCACCTTAACCCTAACTTTAACCTTATTGGACCTCACGCTGCACCTTAACCTTAACTTTAACCTTATTGGACCTCACGCTGCACCTTAACCTTAACTTTAACCTTATTGGACCTCACGCTGCACTTTAACTGGCCGCTGAAGGTGGTACATGACGCAGTATATGAGGTACCAAGTTTTTAGTGAATTCCATCACAGAAAGTCCACCAGAAGAGCTTGTTTTGGCACTGAATGGCTCAGATCAATCCACTTCTAACCCCAGCCTGAGGTCTTTATAATAATAATAATAATAATAATAATAATAATAATAATAATAATAATAATAATAATAATAATAATAATAATAATAATAATAATAATAATAATAATAATAATAATAATAATAATAATAATAATAATAATAATAATAATAATAATTGTACTTTTGTTAATCCCCTTGGGGAAAATTATCCTCTGCATTTGACCCATCTTAGCTATTTTAGGAGCAGTGGGCAGCCACCCAGTGCGTTGCCCGGGGGACCAACCCCAGTTGTAATGCCAGTACCTCGCTCAAGGGCAATGGCAGGAGTATAATATAATATTATATATTATATATATATATATTATAGCAAGCATGTATATCTTTTTATGGTGTGGGGGAAAACGCAGCAAACTCTGCTGAGGTTTGAACCCAGGACCTTCTTGCTGTGAGGCAACATAGCTATAACCACTGCTGGGGTTTGAACCCAGGACCTTCTTGTTGTGAGGCAACATATCTATAACAACTTCTGGGGTTTGAACCCAGGAACTTCTTGTTGTGAGGCAACATAGCTATAACCACTGCTGGGGTTTGAACCCAGGACCTTCTTGTTGTGAGGCAACATAGCTATAACCACTGCTGGGGTTTGAACCCAGGACCTTCTTGTTGTGAGGCAACATAGCTATAACCACTGCTGGGGTTTGAACCCAGGACCTTCTTGTTGTGAGGCAACATAGCTATAACCACTGCTGGGGTTTGAACCCAGGACCTTCTTGTTGTGAGGCAACATAGCTATAACCACTGCTGGGGGTTTGAACCCAGGACCTTGGACAGCTGAATATCTCGCCCCCTTCAACTCTTCTGATGGTAAGTGAGTCATATGTTTAATTTATGCAAGCCAGCCTTGGCTCTTTTAACAATATGCAAAATATGCTGTACTCATACTGAAGTTATTCTTGGTATATACTGTATACTACTAGGTCTGATCCTTTGCAATCTTCTAAATTGTGTAGTGCTTGCCTGCTTGGGATTCCACGTGAGGTAATTAATGCTGTGTGTGAGAGAGAGAGATAGAGATAGAGGAGGGGGATACTAATTAATTTCGCCGCGGGGGGCATAACCCACGGGACAATGTATTGGTACCTTGTCTCAAATGACAATATATACATCTGTGATACGGATCGGAATACGAGTGTGCGCGTGGGAGCATGCACAAAGATATTACAGTGATATGCTAGTACTCCCGACTGGAAGAGAGAGAGAGAGAGAGAGAGAGAGAGAGAGAGAGAGAGAGAGAGAGAGAGAGAGAGAGAGAGAGAGAGAGAGAGGGGAGGGGGATACTAATTAACTTCGCCGAGGGGGGGCATAACCCACGGGACAATGTATTTGTTAGAGCCAGTATTTTGATTTTCATAAGAAAGCCACTTAATTGTGACGTCTGTAGTCAATGCACTACAAAGGACTACAAATCCCACAGCGCCTTGCGCTAAAGCGGCAATGAAGGCAACCTGTTGAGAGACGCGGTCGGGAAACAGTTTTTAACCGTTTCATATCGTTTCATACTTTTTCCTACCTTTTCATAACGTACCTTTTCATATTATACGTACATACAACTTGTACAAATACCCTTTAAGTTATAAAGTTATATAAGCATTACCAAGAAAGAAAGAATACCTAAGTTGTTTGTTATTTTCTTTGAGTTTTGCATATTTTCTTTTGAATATTGTAAAGGCCTATTTTCTTTGTTGCATGTGCAAATGTTTGGTACTTTATTTTGAGCAAACACATCGCAACATCATCGAAACCATCGGAGGCCAAGCAACACTTCGAACTGTGAGTAATCTAAGGAAAGAAACAAGTTAGAACTGTCTGTTTAAAGCGTCTAGTGGCTTGATGGAAAGACTGATTGATTGATTGATTGACAATGGAAGGAAGCCACGACAGTATTGGTAACTTGTCTCAAATGACAATATATACATCTGTGATTATTATTGTACGGATCGGAATACGGGCGTGCGTGTGGGAGCATGCATAAAGATATTACAGTGCTAGTGCTCCCGACTGGAAGAGAGAGAGAGAGAGCGTGCATGCGTGTTTGTGTAGGCGCTATTGGAAACGTGGCTGCATTGACTGATCATATATTGATTGATGGCAATGGTGATAGTTGTACTGTACCTACTTAAATATTCGTGACTTGTGGTTTCGCCGAAGCTCTGACGTGCACAGTAGGCTATACTGAGTGTGTGGTTTCGCCAATGCGTGCATGCGCGTGTTTGTGTGTGTGTGACATTGTGATACCTCGGTACATGTTTGCAACATTTTTGGTATAGCACCCCCCCTGGAGAAGAATTCACCAGCCGCCACTGAATCAAATGTATTGTCATCATACAGCACCTATAGCTATATAGTGGAATATACTGTATTAATATAGTAATATAATAGTAGTTGGCTAGTTGCGCGCTCCTGGCCACATCCCGCAGTGCGCGCATACACACGTACTGTATACAGTACGTGCAAAATGAATCGTTCTAGAGTCTGAATATCTCCGCATATACTCTCTGTATGTTGTGTATGTCATAAATGTCATTATGAATTGAAAATGGGGGACCCTGATGTAAACAAGACGAAAGTCTTTCTCTGGTCTGCCTCCCCTTAACAATTGTGTGTATTGAGCTGTACTGTATTGTACCCATTCTGCAATCTGTTAATAAAATCTTCAATCAATCAATGGCCTGGGCGGCCAGAGCATAACTGTTCTAACAGCAATATATAATCCATTTCAGACAGAACGCACGCAATAAGTTATAATAATAATAATTATTATTATTATTGAAAAGTTCTGTATTTTTAAAGTCGTATTTGGGGGCAATTAACCAATGGTAGGCTTTTTTTTTTTGGGTAAGAATTTCTTATTTCGGTAAGAGTGCTCTCGACCACTCTTATAATTTGTTCTTGCCTGAGAAAAAAGCAACAATAAGAAAACTTTGCTGAATCCCAGGTAAGAACAAAGTAAGAGGAAATGTTAGTTAAGAACGAAATCTGTTCTTATATCGCTTCATGCATGAGGCCCATTAACTCTAAGACCATAAGAGGTAGAGTATATTTGAATATGAGTACTAGGGGGAGTTGATGAAGGTTTGTTTTGATTATGTTTAATTCAGTGGAAACCTATGGCCTCTGTGGTGATCTAAACACATGTGTAAAAAAAAATAACTGCATTTACATAATTCAGCTAGAGTGGGGAGTCCTTTAGTGCAGTGGTTCTCAACTGGTCTAGCCTCGGGACCCAACATTTTCCTTAGTCATTAAGTCGCGACCCAACATTTTTAACCACTATGATTTATGTAAAAAAAAATTGCTGTAATACGCAATCTTTCAAAACATGAAATAAACACAAAAAAGTGCAACAAAAGTGCAACTATTGCTAAAAACCCAATGAAATAAAATAATAATAAATAATATATGCTTCTTAGCAGATTTCTTAGCTTAACATAACAGACCTAAATTTGGGGGAACTAATGGGATAACTGGGGTTGCAACAAAAGTGCAACTAGGGCTAAAAACCCAATGAAATAAAATAATAATAATTATTACATGGCGTTTTAACATTCGCCGAAATGCTTGATTGTGATTGGTCAATAGCGCTCATCAGAGGTCCGTTATTACTCGATAACGGACCTCTGCCGAGCAATAATGACCGCTGTGCGCAGCTGTAGCAATCAAGCCCACTGACACACACTGCATCAGTGCAGCCAATCAGACACACTTGCCAGCTGCTGGCGAAGCTGCCAGCGATGACAGCGGAGCGACAGAACAGAACTGCGTCTGCATTTGATCTCGTCTTGTCGATGGTGTAAAATGAATTAGGTATATTGTTAGTAAGTTAGCCATGTAATAAGCGGGATAATGTATAGCTATACTCGGTCATTGTCGCAAAATAATTGACCTTCACTGCGTTTAAAGAACACCTCGGCGAGGCGCCTCTGTGTTCTAAACTCTGTGTCGGTCAATTATTTTGCGACAATGACCTCGTAGCTATACATTATCTTTTACATAATATGCTTCTTAGCAGATTTCTTAGCTTAACATAACAGACCTAAGTTTGGGGGAACTAATGGGATAACTGGGTGTTACGGACTGTGTCCTTATGTATATATATATGGGAGTAATGTATGTTATCTGTTGTGTATATAGGCATGTTTTGTTTGTTTTTGTCTTGTCTCCCTCTTGTGTCTACATATCCCCAGGTTCCCAGTTGCAGCAGCAGCTGGTCAATCACCCACTCACCCCGGTGCAGCGGCAGCTGAGACTCGTTCTGCAATCAACATCCACTCCCTTCATAATACCCTTTGTGTTTCAGTGTTAGTTAGCTCCCGGGCACGTAACATAAATGGGGGCTCGGTAGTTGGGCGACAGACATTTGGTGTTGGTGTGCGGTGGGCACGTTGCTTGGTTAGGGTTTTGGGTGGTAGTTTGTTAGGTGTGTTTTTGGTGTGTGTGTGCACTGGTCTGGGTAGGGATGTCGTCTTTTGGGGTGGAGGTGTTCCTGGGTGATCCCTCGGTTGATCGTTTGGATCAGTGTAGGAGGGAAGACTTATTTGCCATCGCCTCGCATTTTCAGGTCGCCCTTTCTAAAAGTTTGGCAAAGGCTGACCTGAGAGAAGAGGTGGTGCGCATATTGGTGTGGAACAAGGTGCTCGGTGTCGGTGAGGGAGCGTCTTTTGTTTCTTCCCCTCTAGTCACAGACGAGGAGGGCGAGGAACCTCCGGTGGTAGACCCGGTTAAAGACGGGGTAGAGGATAAGCCTCCCCTTTCGGGTGTCACGTCTCCAGTGCACGGACGTGCAGCATCTTTCCCTAGTGGGAGTGCTGAGGAGGCCAGTCTAAAATTGAGTTTAGCACGGTTGCAGTTTGAGGAGAGGAAGGAAGAGAGGGAATATAGTCACAGGTTAGCTATTAGGAAGATGGAGCTGGACACTGAGAACCACCGGATGGACGCTGAAATTAAGATGAAGCAGCTGGAGCTTGAAGCTGCTAAAATTGGGAGTCCTGCTCAACCCTCTTCCACGGCTGTGGGGGCTTACGACGTGAGTAGGCTAATTTCTCTTGTACCTCAATTTCGTGAGGCGGAGGTAGACGCATATTTTAATGCTTTTGAGCGGGTGGCTACGTCTTTGAAGTGGCCTAAAGAGGTCTGGGTTCTCTTACTGCAATGTAAGTTAACAGGAAAAGCCCAGGAAATTCTGTCTGCCCACCCTCTGACTGACAGTTTGTCTTATGACATAATTAAGACGGCTGTACTTCGAGCATATGAGTTAGTGCCGGAGGCATATAGGCAAAAATTCCGAGCTCACAGAAAGTTACCTGGCAGTACTTTTGTGGAGTTCGCTCGTGAGAAGGAGTCTCTATTTCATCGGTGGTGCAGGGCTTGTGATGTAGCTGATTTTGATTCTCTGTCTGAGTTAATGTTACTGGAGGAGTTTAAAGGTAGTCTGTCTGACCGTTTGGCTACCTATTTGAATGAGCAAAAAGTGGGTACGTTGGCTCAGGCTGCAGTGCTCTCTGACGAGTTTGTGCTGACCCATAGGCAAACGTTTGGTACTCTCCGACATGAGAGTAGGACCTTTTATCCCTCTGCTCACACTCCAGCTAGGTCACATGTTAGTCCGCCGCAGATCCGCCGCAGTGGCTATGTTGGACAGACTAGTCCGCCCCGCTCAGTATCTCCCCGCTACAAGGAGGAGCGGGAGTGTTTTTACTGTCATCAAGTGGGCCACGTAATAAGTGACTGTGTTGTTTTGAGACGCAAGGAGCACTCTCAGACGGATGGATGACCTAAAGCGGTTGGTTTGGTCCAGACAGTGTGTGACATCCCAGGTCCCAGTTACGATCCGTTTATGTCGGACGGGTTGGTCTCGCTCAGTGGCAGTGAGTTGGACCAGCGTCCAGTACGCATACTGCGGGATACTGGGGCAGCACAGTCATTCATCATAGCAGACATGTTACCGTTTTGTAATGAGTCATCGACTGGCTCTAGTGTGTTGGTGCAGGGGATCGGCATGGGCTTTGTGTCGGTGCCCCTCCATCAGATACATTTAACCTGCGGGTTGGCAAAGGGGGTGTTCAAGGTGGGCGTGCGCCCATCATTACCAGTGGGAGGTGTCACTTTCCTATTAGGTAATGACATCGCTGGTGGCAGAGTTATGCCATGTGTTTTGGATCACCCTAATGTTTTGTGCCCTGATGTGTTTGCTCCGTTTCTCCCAGATGTGCCAGTGTGTGCGATCACCCGTGCTCCACAACCTGTAGTTGTGACGAGTGACAGGGGGACAATTCGACGGGGAACACTAGCCTCTGAGGCACCACGGTTACCCAGGACTTGTGGTAAGCTGGTGGTTGCCCAGAGTGAAGACGCTGGGTTGGGCACATGTTCGTTTACTGCTCCTGCTCCAGGGTTAGCTGGAAGCAGAGAGGTGGTCAGTTCGGTGGTGAAAAGCATTCGGTCAATGGGCGGTCCTTTGTGGCTGTTGAAGCAGCTGATGGGAGAGACTCTTCACAACAAACCTCAGGTGAGGGGTTTGTTGTCTTGTGTATGCAGGCTTGTAAAGTGGCTGCAGGAGGCTAGTGCTGTCTCTGAGGGGGGTCTCTCTGCTGCTCAGCGTATTGTAACGCTGAATTTTGTGCTGTGCTGTGTGGACTTTCTCACATTGTATTATGTATTTTACTTTGTGAGGAGGAAAAGGGCAGCAGTCTGCCATAGTGCATTTTAACCATGAACCGTCCCTCTGTTTTCTTTTTGTGAGGTGCCTTCTCAGACCACGGTCTTAAATCTTTTGATGTTGGTGTTTGGTCTGCTGTACCCCTGGACATTTTGTGTCAACAGCACCCCTGATCATGTCAAATGCTACCAAGAGAGGTATGAAGAGGCGGAGGGTGATGGTCTGGTCGGTTGGTGGCAGTGGTGGATGTTTTGTTTTGTGTTATGTGTGTTCTTTGGGAAAACTGATGGGGTACTTGGGTGGTATGTTGTGTTGTCGCCAGCCATGGGCTGACTCTTTATGGGGGGGAGTGTTACGGACTGTGTCCTTATGTATATATATATGGGAGTAATGTATGTTATCTGTTGTGTATATAGGCATGTTTTGTTTGTTTTTGTCTTGTCTCCCTCTTGTGTCTACATATCCCCAGGTTCCCAGTTGCAGCAGCAGCTGGTCAATCACCCACTCACCCCGGTGCAGCGGCAGCTGAGACTCGTTCTGCAATCAACATCCACTCCCTTCATAATACCCTTTGTGTTTCAGTGTTAGTTAGCTCCCTGGTTCGTTTGGTCTGTGTGTTGGTGGTAACTATGGCTCTAGTGTGTTGGTGCTTTTGTAGGTAGAGCTCTCTGGTTCATTGATGTGGTAAAGTAGAGCTCTTGGTGTCTTTGTACACACTCTTTGTTACACGCTCTCTTTTGTGGCTTTTGGTAATAGAGCTGAGGCTCTTAGGGTACATTTGTGTCAGAGCTGGTAAAAGCTTAATTGGAGCTAATTTTGTGTGAGAGCTAGTCAACGCTCTGTGTGAGCTCATTGTGTGTGAGAGCTGGTCAAAGCTCTAGTTATTTGGGCCATTGGTCTATATAGCAGTGTATCTTTTTGTGTTGTTGTACATTTCTGTACTAATCCTTTGTATATTTGTTTGTCACCCAGCCTATGGTGATTGTGTTGTTTCTAACCTTTTGTTTCGCACACAGGGACATTGAGGGCAGAAAGATACCCTGGGGTCTACATCTGCATCACGTAGGAGAACTACTGTTAAAGACACCAGCTTAGAGTGAGCACCACCTCCTGTACTTTGGGGCGTCCGCGCCTGTAAAGGGGGGGGGGGGCTTTTGTTTCATTTTGATATTATTTGGTGCTCACTGGTAGGTCCTCTTTGCTCTCTGTGTTGCTGATCTCATTTGTGTACAATAAATATTGTTATTTTACAATCTGTCTATGGTGTTTTGGTGTCACTGCATCCTCACCTATCCTGTCTGTGGCCTAGTGTTGCGTCTCCCCACGGGGGCACATAACACTGGGGTTGCAACAAAAGTGCAACTAGGGCTAAAAACCCAATGAAATTAAATAATAATAATAATAAATAATTATGCTTCTTAGCAGACTTCTTATCTTAACATAACAGACCTACATTTGGGGGAACTAATGGGATAACTGGGGTTGTAACAAAAGTGCAACTAGGGCTAAAAACCCAATGAAATAAAATAAAATAATAATAAATAATATACTTCTTAGCAGATTTCTTAGCTTAGTCTCAAAGTTTGGGGTGATGGTAGACAAAGCAACTCTGAGGTCATGCTCAATGTCCAATCTGTTCCTCCGCTTTGTCTTCAGCTAGACCAGAGCTGAGAAGCCACTTTCACAAAGATAGGTAGTGCAAAGATTTATTATACACACACATCCGCGACCCACTCAAAATGGCCCCGCGACCCACTTTTGGGTCGCGACCCACCAGTTGAGAAACACTGCTTTAGTGTGTATGTGGAGCGTGACTATCAAACAAACGTTTATTTTTATAAGTGAGTGGACAGTTGTGCCATCGTTTTGATGTATACATTTTTTATTTACATGCAAAATTGAGGCAGCTGTTGCAATTTACCGTGTTGCAAAAACTCACAAATGCAGCTGCCGTCATTCATTCCTATGGAGCAAAATTGCTTGCAAAAAGTAGTTTTGTTAAGGGTCAGTAGAATTGCTTGTTAAATAGTATCAAACTTGAGTGTTATTTTTCTTTCTTTTTCCCCCCATATATTTGTCGAAGAGGTGTGTTTTTAGTCAACGGCGTGTGACCTAGGTCACCCACACTAACTAGAAAGGTGCACTCAGTGGAGCGTACATTCCCACCAGGCACCAGCCACCCATTTTATTTCCAGTAGCCTAGGCGCTGGGGGGGGGCTTGTAGGGAGCGGGGGAAACAAACGAATGGAAGCGGATACAGATCAGCTAGCTTAAAACTAGGGGTATTAGTTGTAAACATCTAGATCAGTGGTTCCCAAACTGGTGTGCGCACCCCTTGTGGTGCGCGAGCGCCCTCTAGGTGGTGCGTGACATGAAAAGGCTAATGACGAAGAAAAAAATAATAATAATAATTACAATAAAATTTCATAAAGATCTTAGTCAAACCTTTAGTATTATGGATATTAAACATGCTGGCAAAGTACATGCATCCATGTTGTCGTGAACATTTTAATTAAATAAAGAAATTCCCTATCCATAGTCGCCGTGGGAAGAGATAAAATAAAAAATAAAATCTGTGCACGGAGACCAGCAACAATTTTTTCTAACAGAAACCCATTGGGGGGTGCGTCAGCTAGGTCGGGAGGTGACAGGGGGTGCATGGCCAAAAAGGTTTGGGAACCGCTGATCTAGATCATCGTATGAAGCTATTCCTGCTCCAAAATGAAGCATTACACTTTTGAGTGTTCACTTTTTATATCTCCTAACATATGAATAGACTGGACATACTCAGGGGCGGAGCTTCCAATAGGCGACATAGGTGGCTATTTTTTTTTTGTAATAAAATAAAGGTGGTGTAACTCTTAAGAAGTTTATATTTCTCTTGTTTTTGGGGGGGGGGTGCCAGGGGTGAAGCTTGCCTAGGGAACCAAATGTGCTAGGTCCGGCCCTGGACGTACTGTAAGTTTACTGCAACCAGAAACCCTTACAACGGGATGCGTCACAAACGCTACAGAAGTCGCAGCATTGGCAAGCTTACTGCCCCCACCAACCACCCCTGCACATTCCCCCACCCCCCCAGGGTAGAGCAGGCACAGGCTCCATTAACCCCAACGAGAGATGAAGATGGTTTTGACAAATGCGGCTATTTCTCCCCATTGACATAAAGACATAATACTGGACACTATCTCACAAACTGAGGGGCGTTGTGAACATTCAGACACTAAACTTACTGCAGTTTAGTTGTGTCTGAGACGTCTTAGCCTCACACGGCGTTATTAACGCCAGCCGTCTGTGTGTAAAGGTCCCGCCCCCTCTCAGGAACCGTCTCCACTTTCATCATCCCACCCGCGCGGCTCGAGATGCATCGTCATCCTCCCTCTCCCTCTCGTCTTCGCTCGCCCTGCCGCCTCCGCCGCCGTGTCAAACAGAAGTCAAAAGTGTCAAACTCTGCCGGAGCTCCCGGACACGAGAACTCCGAGTCCTCCTCCCGTATCACACGCCTCCCCCCCCCCCCCCCCCCCGGCCTCCTGGAAGGTCAGGGGGGGTCGGTTGCCCTGGCCACCGCTGCAGCAGCAGCAGCACTGCTGTCCTACCCTGCTGCTGGAGAGGAGAAGAATTGTTGACGTGGCTAAAAAAAAGGAGGAGGACGAGGGGGTGGGGGGGGGTTTGGACTTCATGACAACAGCACTGCCATCTCCTGCCAGTCTGCCCACACTCCATTACTAGGGGACTCTATTATAGGACGGTGTGGGGCAGGGAACGAGGCAAAGAATGCCCCTGCAGGATGGGACTTTGTTGTCTCCACTCTGTCTGTCTGTCTGTCTGTCTGTCTGTCTGTCTGTCTGTCTGTCTGTCTGTCTGTCTGTCTGTCTGTCTGTCTGTCTGTCTGTCTGTCTGTCTGTCTGTCTGTCTGCCTGTCTGCCTGCCTGCCTGTCTGTCTGTCTGTCTGTCTGTCTGTCTGTCTGTCTGTCTGTCTGTCTGTCTGTCTGTCTGTCTGTCTGTCTGTCTGTCTGTCTGTCTGTCTGTCTTTTATTTGGATGAATTTCCATCATTGTCCACTGAAATAATCAGTGTAAATAGTTGATTAAATTGATCAGCGATTGGCTGGTGAGCATTTCTATTCCGAAAATGGCTCAGAACCCCCCCTTTAACAGCATCACACACGAGGGATAATGATGACAAGTATATTTTTTAACATATTAAGGGTGGAGAACAAAAAGGCTCTCACAAGGAAGTGGATGAGTCAGGTGGTGCTGATGGAGGGAGAATGGACGGACTGTGATGAAAAGGTTGACGTATGCATTGAGACGACAGAGGGGAAGGTTGACAGTATCCATTGAGACGACAGAGGGGAAGGTTGACGTATGCATTGAGACGACAGAGGGGAAGGTTGACGTATGCATTGAGACGACAGAGGGGAAGGTTGACGTATGCATTGAGACGACAGAGGGGAAGGTTGACAGTATCCATTGAGACGACAGAGGGGAAGGTTGACAGTATCCATTGAGACGACAGAGGGGAAGGTTGACAGTATCCATTGAGACGACAGAGGGGAAGGTTGACAGTATCCATTGAGACGACAGAGGGGAAGGTTGACAGCATGCATTGAGACGACAGAGGGGAAGGTTGACAGTATCCATTGAGACGACAGAGGGGAAGGTTGACAGTATACATTGAGACGACAGAGGGGAAGGTTGACGTATGCATTGAGACGACAGAGGGGAAGGTTGACAGTATCCATTGAGACGACAGAGGGGAAGGTTGACAGTATCCATTGAGACGACAGAGGGGAAGGTTGACAGTATCCATTGAGACGACAGAGGGGAAGGTTGACAGCATGCATTGAGACGACAGAGGGGAAGGTTGACAGTATACATTGAGACGACAGAGGGGAAGGTTGACAGTATCCATTGAGACAACAGAGGGGAAGGTTGACGTATACATTGAGACGACAGAGGGGAAGGTTGACGTATCCATTGAGACGACAGAGGGGAAGGTTGACAGTATACATTGAGACGACAGAGGGGAAGGTTGACGTATACATTGAGACGACAGAGGGGAAGGTTGACGTATACATTGAGACGACAGAGGGGAAGGTTGACGTATACATTGAGACGACAGAGGGGAAGGTTGACGTATACATTGAGACGACAGAGGGGAAGGTTGACGTATCCATTGAGACGACAGAGGGGAAGGTTGACGTATACATTGAGATGACAGAGGGAAGATTTTGAGGAGAGGTGGAGGAGATGGCGGGAGTTTTTTTTTTTTTTTTTTTTTTTTATATATTTTATTTTACATTTTTCAGAACATTGTACAAACATGACAAACAGTATACCAACATGACATACAAACACACTCAGACAGTGAAAGTAAAAAAAAAATGCATTAAAGAAAAAGAAAAAATAATAACAAATTTTTTACATTTGCTATTACAACACGGTTACCAGCCATACATGACTGAGAAATATTGTGTTTGGGGTCCCTCATAGGGGGACTGTGAGATCAGACGGGCGAATCAGCTGCCACGGGAGTTTTCTTTTTCATGAGTGTTGTATGTGTGTGTGTGTGTGAGGGAGAGAGAGAGCGAGAGAGAGAGAGAGAGAGAGAGAGAGAGAGAGAGAGAGAGAGAGAGAGAGAGAGAGAGAGAGAGAGAGAGAGAGAGAGAGAGAGAGAGAGAGAGAGAGAGAGAGAGAGAAAGAGAGAGAGAGAGAGAGAGAAGAAATAGTGTAGCTGCCGCCTGGTGGACGTTTGCACTCTACTTAGCACGTCTTTCTAGTTGGAGTTATGTGACGCCACAATGGGAATGTTTGGTAGATATGAACTAGTGTTGCTCTCTGTTCATCCAGTAGGCTATACAGTTTAGCAGATGCTATAGCTCGTCAGTTATTGCGTCAATGAAGTATGTGAAGCATGTCATATCGACACATTTACATTGAGTCATTTAACGACTTACAAATTGTGTACAACAAGTCAGCAAGAGAGGTACCTCTCTGGCAGCTAAGGGTCAGTGGTATTACTCATCATAATAGTATCGAGCTTGAGTCTTACACTCTGAGTGCATAGTAGTATAGACATAATAGCATGATTGGTAGTATAAGTATAGTAGCATAGTAGTATAGACATAATAGCATGATTGGTAGTATAAGTATAGTAGCATAGTAGTATAGACATATTAGCATGATTGGTAGTAGTATAAGTAGTAGCATAGTAGTATAGTTACATTAGCATGATAGGTAGTAGTATAAGTATAGTAGCATAGTAGTATAGTCACATTAGCATGATAGGTAGTAGTATAAGTATAATAGCATAGTAGTATAGACATATTAGCATGATAGGTATAAGTATAGTAGCATAGTAGTATAGACTTAGCATGATTGGTAGTAGTATAAGTATAGTAGCATAGTAGTATAGTCGCATTAGCATGATTGGTAGTAGTATAAGTATAGTAGCATAGTAGTATAGACTTAGCATGATATGTAGTAGTATAAGTATAGTTAGTAGTATAGACATATTAGCATGATTGGTAGTAGTATAAGTAGTAGCATAGTAGTATAGACACATTAGCATGATAGGTAGTAGTATAAGTATAGTAGCATAGTAGTATAGTCGCATTAGCATGATAGGTAGTAGTATAAGTATAGTAGCATAGTAGTATAGTCGCATTAGCATGATTGGTAGTAGTATAAGTATAGTAGCATAGTAGTATAGACTTAGCATGATAGGTAGTAGTATAAGTATAGTAGCATAGTAGTATAGACTTAGCATGATAGGTAGGAGTATAAGTATAGTAGCATAGTAGTATAGACATATTAGCATGATAGGTAGTAGTATAGTAGCATAGTAGTATAGACATATTAGCATGATAGGTAGTAGTATAAGTATAGTAGCATAGTAGTATAGTCGCATTAGCATGATAGGTATAAGTATAGTAGCATAGTAGTAAGCAGGCCCGGACTGGCCATCGGGAGCACCGGGAGTTTTCCCGGTGGCCTGGCCTGCACAAAAAAAATAAAAAATAAAATATATAATTTTATTATATTTTTTTTTTTTTTTTTTTTTTGCCAGGCCATTGTTTCTAGTTGTGGCGGCGGCGCGGCGCGATAGTTAGATAACCTAGGTGGGTGGGGAACAACCAGGATTTCACTGTCTCCAGAGTTGGAGAACTATCTGACTCTCTCTCTCACACACACAATGGAGCCGTGCTGCCGCTTGTGATTGGTGGAGGCGGGACCAGGCGATACAACTGATTGACAGCGGAGGCGGCGAATGGAATGGCAGATGGCACACCCACTTTTCTGAAAGGAGTTGTTGATTGATTGATTGATTGAAAACTTTATTAACAGATTGCAGAATGGGTACTAATACAGTACAGCTCAATACACACA
The DNA here is from genome assembly GCF_963971535.1 of Notolepis coatsorum. Taxonomy (NCBI): domain Eukaryota; kingdom Metazoa; phylum Chordata; class Actinopteri; order Aulopiformes; family Paralepididae; genus Notolepis; species Notolepis coatsorum. The sequence goes on along the minus strand of NC_140172.1, from coordinate 147,426,671 downwards.
ATTGTTAAGGGGATGCAGACCAGAGAAAGACTTTCGTCTTGTTTACATCAGGGTCCCCCATTTTCAATTCATCAGGACATATATGACATACATGACATACAGATAGACAGTACTGCTACATCTATACATTTATGAAATACCAGATTTGCAAATACAGTACTGTTTGTGATACAAAAAGAGTACAGAAAAGGGAGTATATACATTTGACGTGAAATCTGTACATTGGAGGAGGTTGGGTGGGGTTGTGTGGTGGGGGTTGGGTAGGGAGGGGTTGGGGGAAGGAATTGTACAACTGTTAAATCTGACATTACAAAAAACAATATGTGGTGGTTATGATTGGGGCTGAAGTTGAATAAACAATGTATGAAAGAGAAAGTCAAAATAATTCAAAGATTACACACCTTTACCACATTGGCTACAAACATAATCACTGCAAAGTTATCAAAAAAATAAGAATCTGATCAGACACAAGGGTTAAGTTGTTGTTCCCTTTCTAATTTCCTCAAAAACATCTAGTCTAGTTAATGTGATCAATATTATTTGACAATTGATTCTTTTTGTTGGAAATTTCAGTCAGTGAGCTCATACTTTGAGCTCATTTTATAGTTAAAATGATTGAGACAACGCAATCTTCTGTCTTCGTTGTGCATGCATGCGTGTGCTCACCACATGCGATACATGTGTCACTATTCTGGCAGTGGCTACTGTTATTATAGTATTGTAATGAAAGGTCTGTTATTTAATGTTTGTGTAAAGGGCTATTTTAACCGTTGATGGGTAGTGCATCAGTAAAGTGAATATGGTATTGTGCTCTTGCTCTGTTTGAATAGGTGGAGAGAGTGGTTAACTGTATTATAATAGTAAATAGAAAAATATGTTGTGCTCTTGCTTTTTTCTTTTTGAAGGTGGAGAGTGTAGCATTGCTAGTGCCACAACAGTTTTATTTGAGGTTCATAACAGTACATTGTACTAAGCAATTGTTGGCTCATTAGTTTTTGATTCACATGCACTAAAATTCACCAGAATGCAGGAAATTAAGTCTTTGTAACAAAACATTTCCGGGTGGGGGACCCCCAGACCCGCCGCTTAAAAGGTGGCCTGATTGGGGCTATATTTCGCGCTATATCTCCCGGTATGAATTATTTCCCCAGTCCGGCCCTGGTAGTAAGGTACATAATCTAATAGCACAGTAAGAAAGTTCGTCGTCCCCCTCCCCCCAGATATTGTTTGGAGATATTTTTAGTCAACGGTGGAAAATTTGCCAGAAATGGCACTAAGTAATTTCTGTGCTACTACGACTATGTTCAGTCAGACTCATTGGTGTTGCCATGGTAACATATGTCGCTCCTGCTATCACGGGGTTACACTTCACTTTACACTATTATGCTCATCATGTGCATGTTGTTTAAATCAGTGCAGCGTTTTTTTTCCTTTTTTTTTACCGTCTGGCTTCTTTCACCTCCTCCTGCACAGTTCTAGCTGTGTGTCTTTTAATAATAAACGACTAAACTAAAGACACTCTTTCTGATTTATTTTGAATAAGGGGTAAAACACAGTATGCCTATGCAGAGAGAGGATTTCTGATGGTCTATTTTGTCATTAAAATGAAGGTTATATTTGTGATTCACTCAAATACGGGATTATCATTCCTGTGCCCTCCATTATTGATGATGGTGGTGGTGATGATGATGATGATGATGATGATGATGATGATGATGATGTTGATGATGATGACTGTTATTATAATACTTGTTGTTATTATCATTATCGTTATAAAACGTCAGGTTTTTGTTATTTTAACTAGAATATCTAGACCAATTTTTAACTCTGTATCTGCTGTGTACTCTACTTTTCTTTCTAAGCTATCCTGCCTCTGCAGTATAGCCTATTATAGCCTGCAAGTGGAAGTAAAGCATTATGTCTTCATGTCGATTGTTCTCGCGTTAACACGACTAATTAAAAGCTGTTGTTTTTTTATTTGAAGACATGTGCTATTATTCATCCAGGACTTCGTTGTAATAAATTATGCACCTATAGGCTATTCTTAAACGAAAAAGAGATTATTCATGACACATTATTTTTGGATTATCTATAAAGAGAATATTTGTCAGGACCGAGCTGGTTTTGTAGGACTATTCTAAAGAGTTCTTTAATTAACATCTACCCCCCAAGTCTGGATCCGCTTGGAGGGACATGTTTGCAGCACGGTCGGTGTCACAGTAGAGTTGGGAAATAGCTGTGATATCTATCTGTATAGCTTCCTCAGCACCGCGACGCGCAAAACACAAGGTAGGAATGGATCGGAAACGCTTTGGAAATAAGTAGATTCAAAGATTGGCATGCCGTGTTTATTCCATCTTTTATCTGTGCGGGTGTTTTCTCAAGATCTGCTGCATCATCATCACACCTATATCAGGCCGGTCATCCATCCTGGACATGCATTTCATATTATCCCCCCTCCGTCTGCAGTGTATTATATAGCCCTTTCAGGTGTGAGATCACCCGATTTGATTATATAGGTATGTTATCATCACGCCTGAACATTGATGATGATGGTGGTGGTGGTGGTGGTGAGACCACACATAGTGACACAGGATTAAGGAGCGATCGTTCTCAGTCAGGACGTGTCCCGGGGATGAGCGTCTCCTGAACGGGTAGATGATGCGGGTAAGTGGGGGGCGGCAGTTTGGCGCAGTGTTATTATTAAAATACCGCATGGTGTGGTTATTATTATTATTCTAACATGGTCAAAACATTTGTTTACAGCCTATACGGGCTTTATAGTTTTATAGACTGTGTCCCGACTCCCGATTGTGTGGAGGTCTTCGTTTTTATTTATAGGCTATTATTATTTCCACAGTCCGTTTCTCAACTTTGTTATACTATTGTGGTACTTGTCGGGTGAATTACCTATAATAACGATGTCCCGTGTTACTATATCTCGCCAGGCTAAAAAGGCAAAGCAAACCGGACAGAAGAACACGAAACAGCTGACGCCATGGAACCACGGCTGTTCGCCACGGCCTGTCTCTTCTTAGGTAGGAGCTCCGGGCATCATCACGATTGATTGATTGATTGATTGATTGATTGATTGATTGATTGATTGAAAACGTTATTAACAGATTGCAGAATGGGTACAATACAGTACAGCTCAATACACACAATTGTTAAGGGGATGCAGACCAGAGAAAGACTTTCGTCTTGTTTACATCAGGGTCCCCCATTTTCAATTCATCATAACATAATTTGACACACACGACATACAGATAGACAGTACTGCTACAGCCTACATCTATACATTTATGATGTACCAGATTTGCAAATACAGTACTGTTTGTGATACAAAAAGAGTCCAGAAAAGGGAGTATATACATTTGACGTAAAAACTGTACATTGGAGGAGGTTGGGTGGGGTTGGGTGGGGGGGGGGGTGGGTAGGAGGGGTTGGGGGGGGAAACACTGTACAACTGTACAAGCAAAACTGTACATTGGAATATTGACAACCATACTAGGTAATTTACTGTACATTGGAGGGGGTTGGGTTAGGACATTTACAGGGGCCAGTTTCGAATTGCAGTCTCCCGTAGGTGTTCTTTGAGAGTGGTTTTGAAAGTGGGTAGTGATTCACATTCCTTTACAGCTTTGGGTAGGGCGTTCCACATTGATGTGGCATAATTGCGAAACGTGTCTAGTCCCTTGTTTGAGCCGAATCTGGGTTTAACATGATTTGTGGCGCTCCCTCTGGTGTTGTGATTGTGGTATTCACTGACCTTTAGGAAGTATTTTGACATGTACATGGGTACCTTGGTCGTGTAGTGTATCTTGTAGACCAGGCCCATTGCAAGTTGCTGTACTCTGTCGTCTACTCTAAGCCATCCTAGGTTGTCAAAGTGGGCAGGGGTGAGGTGGGTTCTAGGAGTAAGGTCAAGCAGTAGTCTGACCAGTTTGTTTTGAGATGTTTGTAATTTTGTTTTTAGCACCTTTGAGGTGCTTTGGTACCAGGCATGAGGTGCAAGCATAGTCGTAGTACCCTTGAATGAGTGCTCCTGCCAGAGTCTTCAGGGTATTCTTGTTTACCAGAGAGAAGATCCGGTACAAGAATCGAGTTCGTTGGTTGACTTTTTTTATTACATTGGATGCCATTTTGTCACAGGAGAGATTAGCCTCTAGGATGGAACCCAGGTAGGTAATTTCATCTTTCCTTGTGACAATATTGTCACTCACTGTAACTGAGAAGCCGTCGGTCTTGCTGAGTTTGTTATTTGAACCGAAGAGCAGTGTTGCAGTGCTGGTATCACTCGGTATCACTCGGTGATACCTCACTCACTGAGGCTGAAGTACGCGCAATCGCTTTTTACATGGCATTATCCAACCGGACTCCCGGAGAAGCATGCAGCTGCAGAGCCGCAGAGCCAGCGGCGCTCTCTGGGCCGCGCGCTGACGGCCGCGCTGTGAGGCAATAGTATCCAGCTGCAGGACGAGAGCAGCCAAAAAAAACTGTGCATGCGCGCGCACGCGCACACGCGTGGAGCGTTTGACCTACTGTCAATTTGCCACTGCACCACTGCCGAAGAGAATGGACTCTGTTTTGCCCATGTGTAATGATAGTTTGTTATCAGCGAGCCATATGCAGATTTTGCCTAGTTCCGAGCTGAGGGTTTTTTCAACCTGTAACTTGTTCTTGTCAGAGACCAGCAGGGCTGAGTCGTCCGCAAACAGGAACAAGTTGCAGTCACAAGCTGACGACATGTCATTTGCATAAATTAGGAACAGTAGCGGTCCTAGTATGCTTCCTTGTGGAACACCACAGCTCACTGTGAGGGGGGGGGGGGTAGGGTACCGTTTACCTCCACCATCTGTTCCCTCCCCTCAAGGTAGGATTGCATCCAGCTCACTGATAGATTATCAAAACCAATTGCTTTTAGCTTGTCAATCAGAATGGAGTGATTGACAGTGTCGAAGGCCTTTTGTAGGTCCAGCATGACCATGCCGCAGTATTTGCCCGCGTCCACCTCTTGTTTGATGTGGTCGTTCAAATAGAGAAGGCATGTGTCAGTGGAGTGGGATGTTCTGAAGCCAGATTGGAATTTGTAGATTAGATTTTTTTCCGCTAAGTACTTTTCGACCTGTTCATAGACTATTTTTTCCATGACTTTCGAGATGGAGGTGAGAATAGAAACAGGGCGGTAGTTGCCTGGGTCTAATTTGCTGCCCTTTTTGTGCAGAGGGGTCACCCTCACAATTATTTGCTGCCCTTTTTGTGCAGAGGGGTCACCCTCACAATTTTGAAGTCCTTGGGGACGTGTCCCTGTTTTATGGAGAGGTTTATTATGTGTGTGATGACTGGGGTGATGGCGGCTGCTGAGTCTCTGAGGAATTGTCTTGTACATTGATTGATTGATTGATTGAAAACTTTATTAACAGATTGCAGAATAGGTACAATACAGTACAGCTCAATACACACAATTGTAAAGGGGAAGCAGACCAGAGAAAGACTTTCGTCTTGTTTACATCATGTGTTGACATGTGGCTGTTGTTCATGTATATAAAGTTATACATTCTTTTTTTTAATAACTTTCTTTATTGGAAGAGTTTTCAAAATTATGCAGACAGTTATACATATTATACATCTTCCATTTCCCCCCCCCCCCCCCCATTTCCCTTTCTTATCCCTTAACCCCACCCCACCCCCACGAAGAGCGACAACAAACATACATATAATACATGAAAATACAAAATAAAAATATGTGACAGAAAAAGAAAAGTAAAAAAAAAAAAAAAACCTATGATACTAATATAACTGAGATAAAAAGACAAAACAGTTTGAGAAATAAAATAAAAATAGGGGAAAAAAACAGAGGGGGGGGGGGACTCAGTCGTCACAACCAGGCAGGGATGTCAAGGATTCTATGTGCTTTAAAAGGGGTCTCCAAGTCTTCTCAAAGGTATTCAGGGAGCCAGTAGGGCCTTTGAGGGAGAATCTGAGCTTTTCAAGATTAATAGATAATAGTAGTTCCTTAACCCACCTATTGTGAGATGGAGGTTGAGTATGTTTCCACTTAAAAAGAATAAGTCGCCTGGCCAATAAAGTGGTGAAGGCAAGAACAGAATGTGACATTTTTGAAGGTAGAGGTTGCAGAGGAACACCGAACAAGGCCACAAGAGGATCAGGGGTAATAGTAAGGTTGTAGGCTGTGCCGATAGTTTCAAAAATTTCAGACCAGAATGTGGCAAGGCTGGGGCAGGACCAGAACATGTGGGTGTGATCGGCAGGGGATTGTTTGCATCTATTACATGCATCAGAGATGTTGGGATACATTCGAGAGAGTCTCGAGTTTGTGTAGTGGACTTTGTGTATAACCTTGCACTGTGTGAGGCCGTGTCTCGCACAGATGGAAGATGAGTGGACAGAGTCCAATGCCCAACTCCAATACTCATCAGACAGTTCAATTCCCAGCTCCCGCTCCCACGAGTTCTTAGGGCCGGTTCCTGGGGTATCCGTAGCGGAGCTAATGAGGTTGTAGATGTTGGAGATTAGCCGGTTTTTTTTCCGGGTTAAGAACCATTAGTGAATCTATAAGGGTTTCAGGGGGCCGACTAGGGAATTTGGGGTTCTGGTTCTGTGTGAAGTGCCTAATTTGGAAGAAACGAAATAGGTGGGATTTGGGAAGGTCAAATTTCTTTACGAGGTCTGGAAAAGACATGAAAGTCCCTTGGTCATAGAGATCATTAAAAGTGGTTATCCCTTTGTCAAACCAGACTTGAAAGGAAGAATCAGTGCAAGAGGGCAGGAATAAATTATTGTTAAAAGTGGGGGAGAGGTCAGAGGCCCTATGGAGGCCGAGGCTTTTCCTGATTTGAATCCAAATTTTTGTGGAGTCGACCACCATTGGGTTTGCAGAGAGTCCAGTAACCGACATAGGGAGTTGGGAGCACAGCAGAGAGCGAAGAGAGTGTCTAGAGGAAGAGAGTTCCATGTCGACCCACACCGGGCCTAAGTTGTGTGTCGTGCCCCTCATCCAATATAAAAGTTTGTGTATGTTACACGCCCAGTAGTAGTGCTGGAAGTTAGGCAGTGCCAGTCCCCCTAGCTCTTTGGGGAGTTGTAGTATTGATATCCTCATCCGTGGGATCTTATTGCCCCAGAGGAAGGAGCTTATTAATCTGTCAAGTGTTTTAAAGAACGACTTCTTAATGAGGACTGGGATATGGGTGAAGAGATATAAAAACTTTGGTAGCACTACCATTTTAATTAAATTGACTCTACCCACTAGAGACAGTGGAAGACATGTCCACCTGTTAAAGTCTAGTTTGCACTTTTCAAGAAGAGGTGAGAAGTTTTTCGAGAACATTGTTTGGATTGAGTTGGTGATGTTAACCCCTAGATATCTGAATCCATCTGTTGTATACTTAAAGGGGAAGAAAGTCCGGGGTATTTTTTTGGCTGAGGAGTTGATTGGAAAGAGTTCGCTTTTATGAAGGTTTAGCTTATAGCCCGAGTAGAACCCGAACTTGTCCAGTATATTAAGAATTATAGGGAGAGAGGCAGTCGGGTTAGATATATACAGCAGGAGGTCGTCTGCATATAGGGACAGTTTATGAACTTTTCTGACCCGTGTGATGCCTTCAAACCTCTCTTCCTGTCTTAACCAGATGGCCAGTGGTTCGATGGCTAGGGCGAACAGAAGGGGGGAAAGGGGGCAGCCCTGTCTGGTGCCTCGATGAAGGGGAAATGGGGCTGACTGAAGTCTGTTTGTATGGACTGAGGCGACTGGGTGGGTGTAGAGTAACTTAATCCAGGCAATAAAGTCAGGGCTAAAACCGAATTTCAGCAGTATAAAGAAAAGGTAGCCCCACTCCACTCTGTCAAAGGCCTTCTCTGCATCCAGAGAGACAATTACTTCTGGTGACATAGAGTTAGGGGAATTGAGTATATTAAGAAGCCTTCTAGTGTTATGAAAGGAGTGTCTACCCAGCATGAATCCTGTTTGGTCAATTGAGATTAAACTTGGTAATACCTGTTGTAAACGTTTGGCTAGGATTTTGGATAGACATTTTAAGTCTACATTTAAAAGTGAAATGGGTCTATAGCTGCCACATAGAAGAGGGTCCTTGCTTTCTTGAGCAGGAGAGAGATCGAGGCCTCAGACATAGTTGGGGGCATGCGACCCTTCGAAAAGGACTCGTTATACATTTCCTGGAGAATTGGAGCGATGGATGTAGAGAATGACTTAAAAAATTCCACAGTGAACCCATCTGGGCCCGGTGTTTTACCATTCTGTAGAGACGTAATTGCTTCCAGTACTTCTAAAGTTATACATTCAATCAATTTACATGGCATGTAAAGGCCCAGTCCGTTTATAAACTATAGGGCAATGTCGTATGCATTATGAAAGTGTTTGATTTGTATAGATGGAAAATATGTATATTTGTTTACTTTCTTACCCCGGTAAATGTCCGAACCCCCCCCCCCCTCCCCCAACCCCCTCCAATGTACAGTTACCCGTTCGGATGTATATCTTTTTTTATGATATTTTTTTTCTTACACAGTATACTGTATATTTGTATGTCTTGTATGTCATAAATGTCTTGATTAATTGAAAATGGGGGACCCTGATGTAAACAAGACGAAAGTCTTTCTCTGGTCTGCATCCCCTTAACAATTGTGTGTATTGAGCCGTACTGTATTGTACCCATTCTGCAATCTGTTAATAAAGTTTTCAATCAATCAATCAATTACCCAATATGCATATTATTATTATGTTTTGCTCCAATGTTTACGAACAATATCAACGTAAAGAAGCCTATTCCAGCCACATAATGGGGTGCATGTGCGTGAGCGTGAGTGGGTGCAGCACATGTCCATGGAGCTCACTCCACTCCCCATCCAACACTCATCATCATCATCATCATCATCATCGGACGAGCTCTGCAGCTGTGTCTCCAGCTGCGTCTCTCTCGCGCCAGCACTGTCCGCCCCTGTATCCCCTCTTTAGCCCTCGTGATCGATGCCCCTGCGCATGCGCCAACATCCACGACTCAGACAATATTACTAATTAATTAAAGCTACAACGTGTAGGACGGTCGATCCAAAACTCGTCTTAACAAGACATAATTGACTCACTGCCATTGACCAGAGTATATATATGCTATAGCAGCTGTGCAGAGATTTTCCATTCTAAAGTTTCACAGAGAGAGCCCCCCCCCTTCAGAAACTCAAAGGGCATTTTGTTGGAATAAGTACTTTTAGTGGTTCAATCTACTAGGGTTGGATATCAAACCAAATTGACAAGAACCGCGGATTCGATAAGAAACGTGATTTTCAAATCTCCTTAAAGGTAGAATCGGTAATGAATGCCGTCAAACAGCGACCTCTAGGAAAACAGCCCTATACTTGCCATTGCACTTTGTTTCCGTTTTTAGTTTTGGTTTGATGTGTGGGTTGACATTAGTAACTTATTATTCTGTGAATGTCTCCAGACCTCTTGGTGGAGCTTGAGGTGTGGTCAGCTATAGAAACCCCTCCTCCCTCTATCCCCTCTCAACTCCAACCCATGTATCAGACCAAAACAAAACATTTACATAAAGTGCAGTACCAAGCCTTTTGCCTATAGAGGTCACTGTTTGACGGCATTACAGATTATACCTTTAAAGTGCCACTTGCAGGTTAAACCCTAGTCTTCAATTATGTGTAGTTTACATCATTGGTATCTATTTTCATTATTTATTTTTTTCCATTTGACGCCGGAAATTCCATTCAGAAAGGGTTAAAAATGTCCATGCACGAATAACATGTATGGAGCCAATCAAAAAGCTTATCAGACGCTATCAGTGCCGTGACGTCACTGAAGGTAACTTTTCCCTAACTCTCATCCACTACAATGGAGTTTAACGAGCGAGGAAAGCCATTTCCTTGATCCAAATGGATGTAGAGAATGACTTAAAAAATTCCACAGTGAACCCATCTGGGCCCGGTGTTTTACCATTCTGTAGAGACGTAATTGCTTCCAGTACTTCTAAAGTTATACATTCAATCAATTTACATGGCATGTAAAGGCCCAGTCCGTTTATAAACTATAGGGCAATGTCGTATGCATTATGAAAGTGTTTGATTTGTATAGATGGAAAATATGTATATTTGTTTACTTTCTTACCCCGGTAAATGTCCGAACCCCCCCCCCCCCCCCCCAACCCCCTCCAATGTACAGTTACCCGTTCGGATGTATATCTTTTTTTATGATATTTTTTTTCTTACACAGTATACTGTATATTTGTATGTCTTGTATGTCATAAATGTCTTGATTAATTGAAAATGGGGGACCCTGATGTAAACAAGACGAAAGTCTTTCTCTGGTCTGCATCCCCTTAACAATTGTGTGTATTGAGCCGTACTGTATTGTACCCATTCTGCAATCTGTTAATAAAGTTTTCAATCAATCAATCAATTACCCAATATGCATATTATTATTATGTTTTGCGCCAATGTTTACGAACAATATCAACGTAAAGAAGCCTATTCCAGCCACATAATGGGGTGCATGTGCGTGAGCGTGAGTGGGTGCAGCACATGTCCATGGAGCTCACTCCACTCCCCATCCAACACTCATCATCATCATCATCATCATCATCGGACGAGCTCTGCAGCTGTGTCTCCAGCTGCGTCTCTCTCGCGCCAGCACTGTCCGCCCCTGTATCCCCTCTTTAGCCCTCGTGATCGATGCCCCTGCGCATGCGCCAACATCCACGACTCAGACAATATTACTAATTAATTAAAGCTACAACGTGTAGGACGGTCGATCCAAAACTCGTCTTAACAGGACATAATTGACTCACTGCCATTGACCAGAGTATATATATATGCTATAGCAGCTGTGCAGAGATTTTCCATTCTAAAGTTTCACAGAGAGAGCCCCCCCCCCCCTTCAGAAACTCAAAGGGCATTTTGTTGGAATAAGTACTTTTAGTGGTTCAATCTACTAGGGTTGGATATCAAACCAAATTGACAAGAACCGCGGATTCGATAAGAAACGTGATTTTCAAATCTCCTTAAAGGTAGAATCGGTAATGAATGCCGTCAAACAGCGACCTCTAGGAAAACAGCCCTATATTGCCATTGCACTTTGTTTCCGTTTTTAGTTTTGGTTTGATGTGTGGGTTGACATTAGTAACTTATTATTCTGTGAATGTCTCCAGACCTCTTGGTGGAGCTTGAGGTGTGGTCAGCTATAGAAACCCCTCCTCCCTCTATCCCCTCTCAACTCCAACCCATGTATCAGACCAAAACAAAACATTTACATAAAGTGCAGTACCAAGCCTTTTGCCTATAGAGGTCACTGTTTGACGGCATTACAGATTATACCTTTAAAGTGCCACTTGCAGGTTAAACCCTAGTCTTCAATTATGTGTAGTTTACATCATTGGTATCTATTTTCATTATTTATTTTTTTCCATTTGACGCCGGAAATTCCATTCAGAAAGGGTTAAAAATGTCCATGCACGAATAACATGTATGGAGCCAATCAAAAAGCTTATCAGACGCTATCAGTGCCGTGACGTCACTGAAGGTAACTTTTCCCTAACTCTCATCCACTACAATGGAGTTTAACGAGCGAGGAAAGCCATTTCCTTGATCCAAATGGATGTAGAGAATGACTTAAAAAATTCCACAGTGAACCCATCTGGGCCCGGTGTTTTACCATTCTGTAGAGACGTAATTGCTTCCAGTACTTCTAAAGTTATACATTCAATCAATTTACATGGCATGTAAAGGCCCAGTCCGTTTATAAACTATAGGGCAATGTCGTATGCATTACGAAAGTGTTTGATTTGTATAGATGGAAAATATGTATATTTGTTTACTTTCTTACCCCGGTAAATGTCCGAACCCCCCCCCCCCCCCCCCCCCAACCCCCTCCAATGTACAGTTACCCGTTCGGATGTATATCTTTTTTTATGATATTTTTTTTCTTACACAGTATACTGTATATTTGTATGTCTTGTATGTCATAAATGTCTTGATTAATTGAAAATGGGGGACCCTGATGTAAACAAGACGAAAGTCTTTCTCTGGTCTGCATCCCCTTAACAATTGTGTGTATTGAGCCGTACTGTATTGTACCCATTCTGCAATCTGTTAATAAAGTTTTCAATCAATCAATCAATTACCCAATATGCATATTATTATTATGTTTTGCTCCAATGTTTACGAACAATATCAACGTAAAGAAGCCTATTCCAGCCACATAATGGGGTGCATGTGCGTGAGCGTGAGTGGGTGCAGCACATGTCCATGGAGCTCACTCCACTCCCCATCCAACACTCATCATCATCATCATCATCATCATCATCGGACGAGCTCTGCAGCTGTGTCTCCAGCTGCGTCTCTCTCGCGCCAGCACTGTCTGCCCCTGTATCCCCTCTTTAGCCCTCGTGATCGATGCCCCTGCGCATGCGCCAACATCCACGACTCAGACAATATTACTAATTAATTAAAGCTACAACGTGTAGGACGGTCGATCCAAAACTCGTCTTAACAGGACATAATTGACTCACTGCCATTGACCAGAGTATATATATGCTATAGCAGCTGTGCAGAGATTTTCCATTCTAAAGTTTCACAGAGAGAGCCCCCCCCCCCTTCAGAAACTCAAAGGGCATTTTGTTGGAATAAGTACTTTTAGTGGTTCAATCTACTAGGGTTGGATATCAAACCAAATTGACAAGAACCGCGGATTCGATAAGAAACGTGATTTTCAAATCTCCTTAAAGGTAGAATCGGTAATGAATGCCGTCAAACAGCGACCTCTAGGAAAACAGCCCTATACTTGCCATTGCACTTTGTTTCCGTTTTTAGTTTTGGTTTGATGTGTGGGTTGACATTAGTAACTTATTATTCTGTGAATGTCTCCAGACCTCTTGGTGGAGCTTGAGGTGTGGTCAGCTATAGAAACCCCTCCTCCCTCTATCCCCTCTCAACTCCAACCCATGTATCAGACCAAAACAAAACATTTACATAAAGTGCAGTACCAAGCCTTTTGCCTATAGAGGTCACTGTTTGACGGCATTACAGATTATACCTTTAAAGTGCCACTTGCAGGTTAAACCCTAGTCTTCAATTATGTGTAGTTTACATCATTGGTATCTATTTTCATTATTTATTTTTTTCCATTTGACGCCGGAAATTCCATTCAGAAAGGGTTAAAAATGTCCATGCACGAATAACATGTATGGAGCCAATCAAAAAGCTTATCAGACGCTATCAGTGCCGTGACGTCACTGAAGGTAACTTTTCCCTAACTCTCATCCACTACAATGGAGTTTAACAAGCGAGGAAAGCCATTTCCTTGATCCAAATGGACGCCTTACAAGACCAAAATGGGTTTAATCGTCGGAGAGACTTTGATGGACCAGCTACTACTGCATTTTTGGTTGAAACAAAGGTAGTTATAAGGTTTTTAATGTCGTGAAAAAAGAACTACATTTACCACTGGGCAGCCTGTTGTTCAGTACCTAACGCCATTGGCTGTCGCCTTATCCCCGTCACGGGTCATAGTACCAAGCTAGCTAGCTAACGTTAACGTTAGCATTATGTCTACTGTCGTGAACCATTTTAAATCGGGGCATGTAGAGGAGTTTCGGGAACGAGTAAAATGTGCAGGTCCTCTTCTACTACTGTCGTGTCCATAAGTTCCCTGGCAGAATACTTTGTTTGTGAGGACAAACGTATACAGGAGTTAGGAGTTTCAAGAATGCCGGCTAGCAAGGTAGCTACTAACGTTATATACACAATATGTACAACGACACAATGATTTACATTAGTATTTACAAATATGGTAACGTGGTTGTGGCTTTTACAAATAGTGGTTAGCTTTAGAGATAAATGGCTATGATCACGGAGCAATAGTGTTAGGTGAAACAAATACTAGCCACAGATTCCTCGGCTAGTAGTAACAAGAAGGCTCTTTGCTTCCTGCCACTACCTGCGTGTGATTCTCAGCGCCCCTCGCTGCCCTGATACCTGGTGTGATGTCATCATTAAGATGACACACGCACGCTATGAAAGATGGATTAAAATATGCATGTGCGTGGTGGTTGTGGTTGGGCGGACAAAATGTTTGATAAAAACGCTAAAACTGGGTCAATTTCGATACTTTTTTTCCCCTCTTCATGAAAGTCACCGTTGGCCTAGTCCACATTGTTTATTGAACAAAAATACAACCTGCAAGTGGGCCTTTAACGTTTTCTACAGGGGCTGCTCCATACAAAATCTATTTAATTTAATTTAATTTCAAACCTTTATTTAAACTCGAAAGGCAACTGAGGTTTCCCTCATTTACAGTCACGTTTATTGTACATACAGAAATAAGGACAAAAAAGGGGTCCTACTAATCACCATAAAGTACCACAAAGTGCCCCAAAGTATACCCCAAAATACCCCAAAGTACCCTAAAAATACCACAAAGTACCACACAATACCTAAAATGAAAAACTAAAATGTGCACATTTCCCAGAAATATTTCTTATTCTGTTAATCATACCAGCATGGATGCTCATGGATGCTCATCAACATTTACCCGAAAGCACACCATTCTATTCTGAAGTCTTTCAGCGCTTTCCTACCTGTACAAAGAGCTTTATAATTGCCTCTCCTTCACCAATTCACACATGCACTCACAGAGCAATGGCAGCCAGATGCCATGCAAGATGCTAGGGATTCAAACCACTGACCAAACCATTGACCATATCATTAGTTGACCTGCTCTACATCTGAGCCAGTATTTTGTGGTACATTGAGGTATACTTTGGAGAACTTTGAGGTTCTTTGGGGTATTTTGTGATACTTTGGGGTATTTTGTGGTACTATGGGGTATTTTGGGGTAGGCTACTTTGTGGTATACTTTGAGGTACTTTGTGGTATTTTGGGGTATATTTTGGGGTACTTTGTGGTACTTTGTGGTTCTTTGTGGTACTTTATGGTGATTAGTAGGACCCCAAAAAGGCATATAAAATCACAGCATATACAATCATAACAAGTAAGGATAACAATCCATTAAAACATGTACAACATTGCACTTTACTGTACAGTTTCATTTATATGTGTTTTATATTGCAACTGACTGTTGATTGTCACATCCTGGTAGGGGTGTAACGGTACACAAAAACCACGGTACGGTACGTACCTCGGTTTTGAAGTCACGGTTGGGTACGGGTTTTCGGTACAGTGGGGGAAAGTTTGGCTTTTCATGTTCCACTCAGAGGTGATGTAGTGTGCAGTAATTGTACTTGTAGGGCTGTCAACGAATATTCTATATTGAAATCAATAATCGACTTGTAAAAAAAAAAAATTATAATAATAATTATATTAGATTGTGAAAAAAACAGCCCCCAGTGGGCGGTCATTAGTAGTTAACATACCGTTGTATTTGTTCGGTACACTACACAGCCGTTCGGTACGGTACACACTGAAATGGTTCGGATCGGTACGGATACGTGTACCTTTACACCCCTACATCCTGGTTAGACTTACACAATCTCGTTGCACTGTTTTGTACTGTGTAATGACAATAAAGTGAATCTAATCTAATCTAATAGTAGAAATAAGGTGTGTGTGTGTGTGTGTGTGTGTGTGTGTGTGTGTGTGTGTGTGTGTGTGTGTGTGTGTGTGTGTGTGTGTGTGTGTGTGTGTGTGTGTGTGTTAACCCTTCCACTACCACACTACAGAAGGTTAACCTTTCACTACCACACTACAGAAGGTTAACCCTTTCACTACCACACTACAGAATGGTTAACCCTTTCACTGCGACACTACGGAAGGTTAACCTTTCACTACCACACTACAGAAGGCTAACCTTTCACTACCACTACTACAGGTTAACATTTCACTACCACACTACAGACGGTTAACCTTTCACTACCACACTACAGAAGGTTAACACTTTCACTACCACACTACAGAATGGTTAACCCTTTCACTACCACACTACAGAAGGTTAACCTAAACGAAGGTTCGAACGTTCGTTCGAAAAACCCTGACGAAGTTCTAATCCCAAAAACAGGCTTCGGGGACAGCCTTACCTTGAGCAAGACACTTAACCCCTAATTGCTCCCGATGAGCAGGTTGGCCCCTTCGCATGGTTGCCTCCGCCGTCGGAGTGTGAATAATGTGAGTGAATGTGTGAGTGAATGGGTAAAAATGTGAGTAACAAATTGCAAAGCGCTTTGGATAAAAGCGCTATATTAAAAAAAGCAGCCATTTACCATTTACCATTATCTTACCTTTCGTCCCGTTGCACCGCCGCGCGCCTCAGCCAGCAGCAGCACAGCGGTGTCGGGCTTCCTGTTCACCCCCCGCGGGCCCCAGATGTACCCCTGCCTCACCTACCTGGAGCGGAACCTGCGGGTGGACTGTGAGTTCCCGTGGGCCGACCAGCAGCCCGGCCCCTACTGCGAGTACCGGCAGGTAGGGCTGGGGGCGACGCCACCTCTAAATTATATCACCATATGTTTTAGCTCTATCACGATACGCGATATATATTGCGATATTTTGACATTTCCTCGAATGCACTTAAAAATGCTTGATTTAACCCTTTGATGGATACAGTCACACCAATATGATTATTATATAAACCTCTGTTGTCAAGCCTTGTCGATATAACTCAAGTCAAGAACAGAACAAGAAGGGTGGCTACGTGGCGTAGTGGGCAAGGCGCTAGCCACGAATGCAGAGACGCTGGGCTCGCCTGTTCGAGCCCAGCGCTCCACATTGCGTTCAGTTTAGCTGGTCGTCCGTACTAATACACATTGGCCGTATTAGGGGGTGGGAAACTGATGGGTGGGGATCGGGCGTTGTGGACAGCGACTCCTACAGGTCGGTTGGTGCGCCTGCGCAGTAGAATCAGGAAGTGTCGGGGGCAGCGTGAGCCTCCCACGCGTTACTCCTCGCCACTGAGAGATCGAGCTGCGCAGGTGAAAAGATGCGACGGCTGTTACCTCAAGTACCGGAGGGGACTTGTGCTATGTATGACTTAGTCCACATTGCAGCCGGCTTGTGGGAGGCAAGAAACAGCGTTCGTGACAGGGGAGGGTTGAATTGGATGATACGAAATTGGGATGGGAGAAAATATAGAAAATGGGAGAAAAAGTGTATATAAAAAAAAAAAAAAAAAAAAAAAACAGAACAAGAACACCATAAGGTCCAACAAATTTTAAATAAATGCAAATACATGAAAGAATGCAAGCACTCCCAGACATACCCCACGCGAAGGTAAGGAAAAACTCACTAAAACCTAACAATAGGGAAAAAAGTGTATCGTTAATGAACTGTACCCGATATTTATTTAACGTCGTCATGTTGCCCACCCCTACCGGCAGGACAGCCGTCTGGTGGGCAGCACCTACCCCAACGCCGTCACCCTGGTGTCAGTGGACAACCGCCGGAGGTCCAACGTCAGCCTGGTCAACCCCACCGTGTGCCGCCTCACCTGGGCGCCGCTGGCCGACGAGAAGCCATACACCTTCACCTGCCGGGTGTACCAGGGCAGCACCTGGAAGGAGAACAGCATGGCGGTGCACCAGCGTGAGTGGCGGCCGCAAGGCTTGTATACAGTAGGGCTGGGGGGGGGGGCGATAACCCCTTGTGGTGTGGTAGTGAAAGGGTTAACCCCTTGTAGTGTGGTAGTGAAAGGGTTAACCCATTGTAGTGTGGTAGTGAAAGGGTTAACCCATTGTAGTGTGGTAGTGAAAGGGTTAACCCCTTGTAGTGTGGTAGTGAAAGGGTTAACCCATTGTAGTGTGGTAGTGAAAGGGTTAACACATTGTAGTGTGGTAGTGAAAGGGTTAACCCCTTGTAGTGTGGTGGTGAGTGTGGTAGTGAAAGCGTTAACCCCTTGTGGTGTGGTAGTGAAAGGGTTAACCTTCTGTAGTGTGGTAGTGAAAGGTTTAACCCCTTGTGGTGTGGTAGTGAAAGGGTTAACCTTCTGTAGTGTGGTAGTGAAAGGGTTAACCCCTTGTGGTGTGGTAGTGAAAGGGTTGACCTTCTGTAGTGTGGTAGTGAAAGGGTTAACCCCTTGTAGTGTGGTAGTGAAAGGGTTAACCCATTGTAGTGTGGTAGTGAAAGCATTAACCGCTTGTAGTGTGGTAGTGAAAGGGTTAACACATTGTAGTGTGGTAGTGAAAGGGTTAACCCCTTGTAGTGTGGTAGTGAAAGGGTTAACACATTGTAGTGTGGTAGTGAAAGCGTTAACCCCTTGTGGTGTGGTAGTGAAAGGGTTAACCTTCTGTAGTGTGGTAGTGAAAGGTTTAACCCCTTGTGGTGTGGTAGTGAAAGGGTTAACCTTATGTAGTGTGGTAGTGAAAGGGTTAACCCCTTGTGGTGTGGTAGTGAAAGGTTTAACCCCTTGTGGTGTGGTAGTGAAAGGGTTAACCTTCTGTAGTGTGGTAGTGAAAGGGTTAACCCCTTGTGGTGTGGTAGTGAAAGGGTTGACCTTCTGTAGTGTGGTAGTGAAAGGGTTAACCCCTTGTAGTGTGGTAGTGAAAGGGTTAACCCATTGTAGTGTGGTAGTGAAAGCATTAACCCCTTGTAGTGTGGTAGTGAAAGGGTTAACACATTGTAGTGTGGTAGTGAAAGGGTTAACCCCTTGTAGTGTGGTAGTGAAAGGGTTAACACATTGTAGTGTGGTAGTGAAAGCGTTAACCCCTTGTGGTGTGGTAGTGAAAGGGTTAACCTTCTGTAGTGTGGTAGTGAAAGGTTTAACCCCTTGTGGTGTGGTAGTGAAAGTGTTGTGAAGGGCCAGATTAAACCGAATATATATATTTATTTATATATATATATATTTAATTGTATTTGTATATTCTCTAATATTCCCTGATATCCCTTGTATATTCCTTGTACAATATGCATTGAATATCCATTCTAGCCTACTGAACATCCCATAATAGTCTCCATTCTACTATTGGTCGAGACCTTGGTGCCAGGCTGCCATACCCCCCAGACCCAGTTCAAACGTACCGCTCAACATGTACGAACAAGT
Source organism: Notolepis coatsorum (assembly GCF_963971535.1). Classification (NCBI taxonomy): domain Eukaryota; kingdom Metazoa; phylum Chordata; class Actinopteri; order Aulopiformes; family Paralepididae; genus Notolepis; species Notolepis coatsorum. The sequence continues at coordinate 147,407,644 of NC_140172.1, read as the reverse complement.
CCTAGTTCCGCGTAGGAATCTGGCTACCGCACCACTAACGGTACTATTTGTTCATAGTGCGTATATATACTGCGCTACTAAAGTAGGACTTCCTTTTCAGTCCAGTTTCTTACCCTCCAATAGAGTCACAGACGTAAAGCCTCCCCGCGACGCCACGTGTGGGAGTAAGGCCAAGTTCGGCCTACCATCGGTATTGAGACATTGTGTATATTAATATTTGAATAGTCATATTTGGCACTATATCGTCGAGTTGGACGTAGTCTATTAAGCTAATAATAGTCTGTTAATATATAGTGCTTCGTGCGGTGAGAATACTATCGTAGTCAGTACCCCATCGTTTCGGGCAGAGAACTGGCTGCTTATCCAGGATGGTCGACCCCATGTGAGACTGCATCCGAGGAGCCCCAGAGCCGACGAGCGAGTGGACCTGCATACCGGATTATTCTACCGACGACAGCCCGCCTTCCCAGGCACGGATTATGCTTTGTATACAGTGATTATTCCATGGATAAAGACCCCCGACACTGCCGTGTGTTGGAACCCCCCCCCCCTGGAGAGGACGCAAGGTGAGGAGACGCTCTGCAAGACGAGGTCGCTTCACGTCTCTCCCCCGTGGACCGGAGAGAGCCGGCTCACAGAGAGTCCAACTGCTTTCATCCGTGGTCCAAGGATCGCTGGCGCACCGAGCTGCACAACTGTGGGTTCACCCAGGATACCCTTGGCCGGACGAGGCAGCCAGACTCTACCCCCCCCCCCCCCTCCTACTCCTGTTGTCTTACAAGCGACCGGATTAACCCCCCTAGTGTATCCAGTCTTATAATCATTAAAGTATCATTGCTGTTATTCCTTAACTATTCCAGGTCGTATATTTACCACCTGCGCCACCAGAGATTGGACATTCTCTATTGATATACCAACGAATACTCTTTGCCATAAAAGTGCATACTATTTCAATTCATAAATGTAATTAAGTGATTAAGTGCTTGCTCTACACACCATTGCTGTGTAGTAATAAACGCATACTTCGACTTCGTACATTTGTGTTGGATCCGTTTCATCTACGTGAGAGTGTTTATCATAATATATTTATGCCGAGTACTGGGTGGCCGAATATTAAGTACAAAGGTAGTGGTAGTAAGTATCATATCTAGTAATACAGTCAGGGAATTGTACCCCTCAGTTACAATTGGTCCTTCGAGCCGGATGGTAATTAGTGTAATATTAATATAGTGTTATTAATATTGAAATGGCCTATGATGAACACTCCACGAAACGATCCTCCTAACCAACGCCCGCAGCGCGAACGACGGCTCCCTCAGTACTTAGAGGCTTACGCTGTCAGTCAACAACCTAGTCTTCTACTAACAGTAAACGCGGTAAAACTAGAAAGTAAAAGTATGTCTAACCCCAACGCCCAGACTACCCCGACCATAGAGGCCCCTACGGGTTCTAATGTAACTGACCAAGTTCACGGTGGGGACCAGTGAGAACCAGACATGACTTCACACCCCGCCAGTACTGAAGAAGTAGTCCCCGATGAGTCCCGGGAGGAATACAACGCTACCGAGAGAGAACTCGGCACGGAAGAAGACGGGGAGAGCACCGTGGAGATAGAGCTCCAAGGCTCCGCAAGGAGTACCCCGAGGGAAGGCTCCCCTATACAACCGCCTTCTCCCAGCGAGGCAGAGAGGACCCTACAGCAGGCCTTCCTCATCAGCCTGAACGCCGCTGCTGAACGCGACCGACTGCAGATCCAGCAGCGGAGCGAAGAAGAGCATATACGTCTAGAAATAAGACACATTCAGAGGGAAGAGAATGTGGCCCGAGACCGAGCAGACAGCCAGCGAGCAGCTGCTGGTGCTCTACGGGACGCAGAGCGCGACAGACAGCAAGCGCGACTAATAGAACAGCTGATCAGACGGACAACACCCTCTCCCTCCGCCAGAGGCTCCAGGAACTCGTCTAGACACACCTCCAGGGCGGCATCCCCTAGCCGAGTAAACAACCCTGAACTTGACCAACAGACGAGGTCTATACCCCCCACAGACCCCCTTCCCCAACCGGTCCAAGCGAGACCTAGCAACCGGGAAGGAGCAGCATATCCTGTGGAGAGGCTAAACCAGAGACTACAAGCACTGGATGACCTAACTGAAGACGAAGAGGAAGAGGAGGAGAACCACGCCCGACGACAGCACAGTACTCTACCGGACCAGGAGGTCCGGTACAGCCCAGGCTATACTCCCGCGGAGCTGCGCTACAGACCCCCGACTCTATACCCGGGTGAGCACGACGCACGACCCGCACCGAGGAACAGCACCTGGACAAGCGGGCCATGGTACACTGCCGGTACCAGCCCATACCAAGGAGCGGGAGGAGACTCGCCTAGGAGGCCTCTCCCCCAACGCTCGCCGATGTATCCACAGTCAGCGTCATACATTGGCCCGCCTATGGTACCCGACTTCACCCAAGAGAACCGGGCCCAGTATACAGAACTCTGCATGTGTCTGGAGACCATGTTGGTGGATTGTATTCCGCGACACAGATAACATTAATGCCTACACGGAGACAGTGCTGGACTATGTCTGTACTAGGGTGAAAGAAACAATCCCCACTACCAAAATGAAAGTTTACCCAAATCAAAAACCCTGGGTAGACAAATCCGTCCGTGAAGCTCTGAGAGAGCGCACCAAAGCATACAATGACGGCCTAGTGGCAGGCAACATGAATGACCACAAGGTGGCGCAACACAACGTAAGGAGGACAGTGTCAGAGGCCAAACGGCGCTACAGGGATAAAATTGAACTCCAGTTTGAACAAGCTGACTCTAGAGCTATGTGGCAGGGGCTCAAAACGATGACAGACTACAAAGGCGCCTCCCTCAAACTGAACAGTGACATCTCCTTAGCAAACGACCTCAATACCTTCTATGCGAGGTTTGATGCTGGTAATAACAACACCAGCTCACAAGCCTCGGCAATGGGGGGGGGGGGGTCGGCTGCTGATGGAGGCGCAGTGTTCAGGGTAACAGAGCATGAGGTGAGGCGGACCTTTAAAAAAGTGAATATCAGGAAGGCAGCAGGTCCGGACGGCATCCCCGGCCGCGTCCTAAAAGTCTGTGCCGACCAACTGGCCCCAGTATTCACTGACATATTTAACCTGTCCTTAGAACAGGCTGTCATCCCCACCTGCCTGAAGAAGTCCACTATTATCCCTGTACCCAAAAAATCCAAGCCTGCTTGCCTCAACGACTACCGCCCTGTAGCTCTCACCTCCATAGCCATGAAGTGCTTTGAGAAGCTAGTAAAGGGCTACATCTGCTCCTCCCTCCCCATCAACATGGACCCCCTGCAATTTGCATACCGCCCCAACAGGTCCACGGAGGACGCCATATCCCATGTGCTGCACACAGCAGCATCACACCTGGACAAGAGGCAGGGGAACTATGTGAGAATGCTATTCATCGACTACAGCTCGGCATTCAATACCATAGTCCCCTCCATACTCATAGCCAAGCTCAGGGACCTGGGCTTGGGCTATGACCTCTGCCAGTGGGTCTTGGACTTCCTGACTGGCAGACCCCAGGTGGTGAGAGCAGGCAACTGCACCTCCTCATCCATCACCCTCAACATAGGGGCCCCCCAGGGCTGTGTTCTGAGTCCCCTCCTCTACTCCCTGTACACACACGACTGTGGCTCAGCGGAGTAGCAATACAATCGTCAAATTTGCTGACGACACAGTGGTGGTGGGCCTGATCTCTGCCAACGACGAGAGGGCCTACCTGGAAGAGGTCAAGGTCCTGGCGGGATGGTGCCAGGAAAACAGCCTCTCCCTGAACGTCAGCAAAACAAAGGAGATGATTGTGGACTTCAGGAGGTCGGGGGTCAAGGACTACAGCCCCCTCAGCATCGACGGGGCACCGGTTGAGAGAGTCAACAGCTTCAAGTACCTCGGAGCCCACATATCCGAGGACTTGACATGGACCATACACATTAACAGTGTGGTGAAGAAGGCACGACAACGCCTCTACTTCCTCAGGCGCCTAAGGAAGTTCCAAGTCAGCCAGAAGATCCTTAAGAACTTCTACTCATGTACAATAGAGAGCATCTTGACCGGCAACATCACCTCCTGGTTTGGGAATAGCACTGCAAAAGACCAAAGCAGACTACAAAGAGTGACACGTTCAGCCGAACGCACAATTGGAGGGGGGCTCCCCACCCTCCAGAACATTTACTACAAGCGTTGCAAGGGGAAGGCTAAGAGAATTATTAAGGACTCGAGCCACCCGAACAACTGCCTCTTTGAACTACTGCCGTCAGGCAAGCGATACAGGAGTCTCAAGGCGAGCACAGAAAGACTCAGAAGTAGCTTCTATCCCCAGGCCATCAGGCTGCTAAACGAACAATGAATGAACACTACACAACAACAACCACCAAACACACATAGCACACACATCCACACGCACACACTCACTTTAAACAAACACACTGTAGCACCCACTACACACACTTTATAGCACACACCCACTTTAAACAAACACACTGTAGCACCCACTCCCCACACTTTATATTTATGGATGAAGGATTGCACTACAACTCGTACACCTTACTGTAAATTGTACCTAAAATTGTACCTCATCCCATTTCTGCTTTGCACTAGATAGTACTGTACATTAGTACACTGCATAGTATTGTGTATTGTATATTATATGGTAACTCAGAACATTGTACATATGTCTATACCGAACAACTGTGACCTCATTTTCTTCTTCTAAATTCATGCTATATTATGTTATTATGTTATTTGATATTATCTTGTCTAGCACAGTCTCTGGAGCGTAACAGTAAGAAGCATTTTGTATGAAAGTATTCTGTACTTCTGTATGACAACTATTAAAGAACTTGTATTGGATGAACGCCATAAATACGCCATCCTACTGAAGCACTTAAAGGTACCCCGCGCACATAATATAGCGCTCGCCTACGCGACTTCCACCACCCCATACACAGCAGCGCTGGTAGCATTGGACCAGAGGTATGGGCGCATATGGGATTACGTGATCCAGGAGATCCGACACATCGACCGCTTACCCCCAGCAATAGACAATCGAGCACTGGACGACCTGTCCATCAGGGTGCAGTCCCTGGTAGGGATGTTGGGAGCGCAGAGAGAGAAGGGGAGGCATGAACTTTACGCCAACTCAAATGTGGAAAGGATCTTGGAGAAGCTGCCGCCCGCTCGACAGGAGCGTTTTAGGCGGCAGAGAGACCACCGAGACCCGAATGGCCCCGAACCGAACCTCCTCGATCTAGCAGACTTCCTGGCGAGAGAAGTCAGCAGCCTACGGCTAGATACATTCGGACGGAGCACCCCTGGCTCCAGAGAAGGAACCAGACGACTAAATGATGGAAGAAGATCGGTGACTGTGATGCACCAATCGGAGTCAGTACCGAGCAGCAGGAGCCACAGTACCCCCTCCAGAACGGAGAAGTGGAAGATAGTGTGCCCCTACTGTGAGAAAGAACACTGGCTAGCGCAATGTGACTCCTTCCCCAAGCTGAACGCGGAGGAAGCAAGTCAATGGATAAAGTCCAACAAGCGTTGTTTTCGCTGTGCGCGCTCACACATGGCAGCCGAATGCCGCTTAAAGAAAAGGTGCACCAAGTGCGATGGAGCCCATCTGGACATACTTCACGACAGTAACAGACGGCGCCCTTCACCCGCACCATCCAGCAGCAAAGCGAGCGTCATGTACATCGATCCCGCCAGCAGCAGTGGAGCCCGAGTACTCCTAAAAGTAGTGCGTGTGACACTAAGCTACCAGAATAAAGTCCTGGACACTTACGCCGTCCTCGATGACGGGTCAGAGAAGACCCTTCTGCTCGCCTCTGCTGCGGCCCAGCTAGGGCTGCGGGGAAGCGAAACCCAAATGACAATTCGGACAATAAGACGAGATTTGAAGACGATAAAGGGCGAGAATGTCTCATTCTCTATCGCAGCAAGCGGCCAGCCTGAGCGACGGTACCAGATTACAGACGCTTTCACCAGCCAAGAAATAGGACTGTCGCGGTACACATACCCCGTCGCCAAGCTGATGGAGAAATATGCACATCTGCGCAAGTTACCGATCCCGCTCATAGACAATGCTATGCCGACCCTGTTGATAGGCTCCGACCATGCAGACCTCATTGTCCCGATAGACCGGGTTCATACCGGACCCCGAGGCTGTCCTGCAGCAGTCGAGACCCGTTTGGGATGGACTCTCCAAGGCCCGCTCGCCAAATCTCTCAACCGAAGTACAGCCACTAGATGTCTCCACTCCCGAGTCACAGAGGGAGAAACCGCACTCCTGCAACACGTAGAGCGGTTATGGACCTTGGAACAAATGCCCTTTAAGAACGGAAAGAAAGACATTCGCTCTAAAGATGACATTTACGCCATTCACCTCCTCGAGACAGGGACCAAGAGAGTCCCGGTCAACGGCGTGTTGAGATACGCCACGCCACTCCTGCGGCGAGAAGGAATGCCTACTTTCCACGCCAAGACAGACGCCACAGAACGGTACCTGCTGAACACGGAGCGGCGCTTAGCCAAGAACCCCGCCCAAGAGAGTGTATACCGCGCTGAGATTGAGAAGCTCATCACAGCGGGACACGTCACAAAGATGGACATTAAAGAGGCTGACCAGACCACTGAATCGTGGTACGTGCCTCACCACAAGGTCCATCACAACGGTAAAGACCGCATAGTATTTAACTGCAGCTACCAGATCGGATCCCAAAATCTGAATAAAGAGTTACTGCCCGGTCCCACACTCGGCCCCTCCCTACTCTGCGTTCTACTCCGCTTCCGCCAGGAAAAGGTGGCCATCAGCGGGGACATTAAAGGAATGTTCCTGCAGGTGAGATTAGTAGAGGAGGACAAGCCCCTGTTACGGTTCCTATGGAGAGAGAAGCCAGGAGATGAGCACCCAGCCATCTACCAATGGGAAGTCCTCCCCTTCGGAACGACGTGCAGCCCCTGCTGTGCTACATTTGCACTACAGAAACATGTAGCAGAGGACCCAGCAGCGGACGAAGAGGTCCGACACAGCGTAAAGAACAGCTTCTACGTAGACAACTGTCTACAAAGCCTTTCAACCCAGGAAGAAGCCGAGGCTCTCCTGATTAAACTCCGCGCCTCATTGATCAAAGGCGGCTTTGATCTCAGGCAGTGGGCCAGCAGCGATCCGCATGTACTGCGCAGCCTCTCCTCCGAGGACAAGGCAGCCAGCAGCGAGACCTGGATGGCTACAATCCCGGGAGAAGCCCAGGAGATGACCCTGGGATTGGTGTGGCGATTCAAAACAGATTCGCTTCACTACAGACACAAGCCCCTGACTACGGAGCAGGGAAGGCCGGCGGCGGCGCCGACCACCAGACGGAGTGTGTACACAACACTCGCCCGACAATATGACCCGCTAGGATGTATTCTACCGTACACCACCAGGGCAAAAATGATTGTACGAGCATTGTGGGACAAGGACCAGGGCTGGGACGACCCCATTCCCGCACACCTTGCATCCACCTGGAGAGAGTGGGAGATGGAGCTCCACTCACTCCCAGGCGTTAATATGCGCCGAAGCTACTTCCCACCCACGGTGAGGCCAGAGACATGTAAAATGGACTTACACGTCTTCAGTGACGCCTCAGAGGTCGCATACGGATCAGTAGCCTACTTGCGGGCCCAAGAAGAGGGGGGAGAGATCTACACAGCATTTGTCCTCGCCCGCTCGAGAATAGCCCCACGCAAGCAACAATCTATCCCACGTCTAGAGCTCTGCGCAGCCCTAGCCGGAGCGCACCTAGCCACGCTCATCCAACGTGAGCTCACCATACCGGTGTCTAGAACAATCCTGTGGTCAGATTCCACGACAGTACTCGCCTGGATCAAATCGGACTCATGCAAGTACAAAGTCTTCGTGGGAGTCAGAGTCACCGAGATTCAAGACTTAACCGAAGAGTTAACCGGAGAAACAGAGTGGCGCTACGTTGATACAAAACAGAACCCAGCTGACGTCATCACCCGGGGAATGCCCCTAGATGACCTCACCCGTCGCAATGTCTACAGTGACGGCCCAGCATTCCTAAAGCTCCAGGAAGGAGAGTGGCCCACGCCTATCCCGAGGGAAGCCAGTCAGGAGGAGGCTGAGAATAAGAAGCCTGTGTTCTGTGGATTGAGCACTGTTATCTCCGCAGACCCCAACATAGATGATTGCACTACCATAGAGAGTGCACAACAAAGGACATTCCTACTGCACTACCTACCGTCTCTACAGACCCGCCAGAAGTGGGTAAAGGAGAGAGACAATTTGACAGAAGGAACGGTCGTCATGATTATTGATCAATCACTGCCCAGAGCTATGTGGCCGGCCGGCCGCGTAAGCAAAGTGATCACCGGTGCCGACGGCAAGGTCCGAGCAGCTGAAGTGCTTGTCCAGGGTCGCACTTACACCCGTCCCGTGGCGAGGCTCATAGAACTGCCCCGACTCCCAGACACAATCGATGATGACCATGACCCTATAACCCTATGACTTTGTGAAGTTGACTGACCCCTACAGCAAACCCTTATGTGTAAATAGACAACGCGATTAATCTGTCTCTGCTTAACTGATTAGGTCTGGGACCAATCAGGGGGTGGCTGTTGTGAAGGGCCAGATTAAACCGAATATATATATTTATTTATATATATATATTTAATTGTATTTGTATATTCTCTAATATTCCCTGATATCCCTTGTATATTCCTTGTACAATATGCATTGAATATCCATTCTAGCCTACTGAACATCCCATAATAGTCTCCATTCTACTATTGGTCGAGACCTTGGTGCCAGGCTGCCATACCCCCCAGACCCAGTTCAAACGTACCGCTCAACATGTACGAACAAGTCCTAGTTCCGCGTAGGAATCTGGCTACCGCACCACTAACGGTACTATTTGTTCATAGTGCGTATATATACTGCGCTACTAAAGTAGGACTTCCTTTTCAGTCCAGTTTCTTACCCTCCAATAGAGTCACAGACGTAAAGCCTCCCCGCGACGCCACGTGTGGGAGTAAGGCCAAGTTCGGCCTACCATCGGTATTGAGACATCGTGTATATTAATATTTGAATAGTCATATTTGGCACTATATCGTCGAGTTGGACGTAGTCTATTAAGCTAATAATAGTCTGTTAATATATAGTGCTTCGTGCGGTGAGAATACTATCGTAGTCAGTACCCCATCGTTTCGGGCAGAGAACTGGCTGCTTATCCAGGATGGTCGACCCCATGTGAGACTGCATCCGAGGAGCCCCAGAGCCGACGAGCGAGTGGACCTGCATACCGGATTATTCTACCGACGACAGCCCGCCTTCCCAGGCACGGATTATGCTTTGTATACAGTGATTATTCCATGGATAAAGACCCCCGACACTGCCGTGTGTTGGAACCCCCCCCCCTGGAGAGGACGCAAGGTGAGGAGACGCTCTGCAAGACGAGGTCGCTTCACGTCTCTCCCCCGTGGACCGGAGAGAGCCGGCTCACAGAGAGTCCAACTGCTTTCATCCGTGGTCCAAGGATCGCTGGCGCACCGAGCTGCACAACTGTGGGTTCACCCAGGATACCCTTGGCCGGACGAGGCAGCCAGACTCTACCCCCCCCCCCCCCCTCCTACTCCTGTTGTCTTACAAGCGACCGGATTAACCCCCCTAGTGTATCCAGTCTTATAATCATTAAAGTATCATTGCTGTTATTCCTTAACTATTCCAGGTCGTATATTTACCACCTGCGCCACCAGAGATTGGACATTCTCTATTGATATACCAACGAATACTCTTTGCCATAAAAGTGCATACTATTTCAATTCATAAATGTAATTAAGTGATTAAGTGCTTGCTCTACACACCATTGCTGTGTAGTAATAAACGCATACTTCGACTTCGTACATTTGTGTTGGATCCGTTTCATCTACGTGAGTGTTTATCATAATATATTTATGCCGAGTACTGGGTGGCCGAATATTAAGTACAAAGGTAGTGGTAGTAAGTATCATATCTAGTAATACAGTCAGGGAATTGTACCCCTCAGTTACAGAAAGGGTTAACCTTATGTAGTGTGGTAGTGAAAGGGTTAACCCCTTGTGGTGTGGTAGTGAAAGGGTTAACATTCTGTAGTGTGGTAGTGAAAGGGTTAACCCCTTGTGGTGTGGTAGTGAAAGGGTTAACCGTCTGTAGTGTGGTAGTGAAAGGGTTAACTCCTTGTGGTGTGGTAGTGAAAGTGTTAACCCCTTGTGGTGTGGTAGTGAAAGGGTTAACCTTCTGTAGTGTGGTAGTGAAAGGGTTAACCCCTTGTAGTGTGGTAGTGAAAGGGTTAACCCATTGTAGTGTGGTAGTGAAAGCGTTAACCCCTTGTAGTGTGGTAGTGAAAGGGTTAACCTTCTGTAGTGTGGTAGTGAAAGGGTTAACCCCTTGTAGTGTGGTAGTGAAAGCGTTAACCCCTTGTGGTGTGGTAGTGAAAGGGTTAACCTTCTGTAGTGTGGTAGTGAAAGGGTTAACCCCTTGTGGTGTGGTAGTGAAAGTGTTAACCCCTTGTAGTGTGGTAGTGAAAGGGTTAACCCCTTGTTGTGTGGTAGTGAAAGGGTTAACCTTCTGTAGTGTGGTAGTGAAAGGGTTAACCCCTTGTAGTGTGGTAGTGAAATGGTTAACCCATTGTAGCGTGGTAGTGAAAGCGTTAACCCCTTGTAGTGTGGTAGTGAAAGGGTTAACCTTCTGTAGTGTGGTAGTGAAAGGGTTAACCCCTTGTAGTGTGGTAGTGAAAGCGTTAACCCCTTGTAGTGTGGTAGTGAAAGGGTTAACACATTGTAGTGTGGTAGTGAAAGGGTTAACCCCTTGTAGTGTGGTAGTGAAAGGGTTAACACATTGTAGTGTGGTAGTGAAAGGGTTAACACATTGTAGTGTGGTAGTGAAAGCGTTAACCCCTTGTAGTGAAAGCGTTAACCCCTTGTAGTGTGGTAGTGAAAGGGTTAACCTTCTGTAGTGTGGTAGTGAAAGGGTTAACCCCTTGTAGTGTGGTAGTGAAAGGGTTAACCCATTGTAGTGTGGTAGTGAAAGTGTTAACCCCTTGTAGTGTGGTAGTGAAAGGGTTAACCCCTTGTAGTGTGGTAGTGAAAGCGTTAACCCCTTGTAGTGTGGTAGTGAAAGGGTTAACCTTCTGTAGTGTGTTAGTGAAATGGTTAACCCATTGTCGTGTGGTAGTGAAAGTGTTAACCCCTTGTAGTGTGGTAGTGAATTGTTAACCCCTTGTAGTGTAGTAGTGAAAGGGTTAACCTTCTGTAGGGTGGTAGTGAAAGGGTTAACACATTGTAGTGTGGTAGTGAAAGGGTTAACACATTGTAGTGTGGTAGTGAAAGGGTTAACCCCTTGTAGTGTGGTAGTGAAAGGGTTAACCCCTTGTAGTGTGGTAGTGAAAGGGTTAACCCATTGTAGTGTGGTAGTGAAAGTGTTAACCCCTTGTAGTGTGGTAGTGAAAGGGTTAACCCCTTGTAGTGTGGTAGTGAAAGCGTTAACCCCTTGTAGTGTGGTAGTGAAAGGGTTAACCTTCTGTAGTGTGTTAGTGAAATGGTTAACCCATTGTCATGTGGTAGTGAAAGTGTTAACCCCTTGTAGTGTGGTAGTGAATTGTTAACCCCTTGTAGTGTAGTAGTGAAAGGGTTAACCTTCTGTAGGGTGGTAGTGAAAGGGTTAACACATTGTAGTGTGGTAGTGAAAGGGTTAACACATTGTAGTGTGGTAGTGAAAGGGTTAACCCCTTGTAGTGTGGTAGTGAAAGGGTTAACACATTGTAGTGTGGTAGTGAAAGCGTTAACCCCTTGTAGTGTGGTAGTGAAAGGGTTAACACATTGTAGTGTAGTAGTGAAAGCGTTAACCCCTTGTAGTGAAAGCATTAACCCCTTGTAGTGTGGTAGTGAAAGGGTTAACCCCTTGTAGTGTGGTAGTGAAAGGGTTAACACATTGTAGTGTGGTAGTGAAAGGGTTAACCCCTTGTAGTGTGGTAGTGAAAGGGTTAACACATTGTAGTGTGGTAGTGAAAGGGTTAACACATTGTAGTGTGGTAGTGAAAGCGTTAACCCCTTGTAGTGTCATAGTGTGGTAGTGAAAGCATTAACCCCTTGTAGTGTGGTAGTGAAAGCATTAACGATAGGTTATGACTATAACCAAGTTCTGTTAGTTAGGGGCGATGCTTGGCATCACACTGCACTATCTCGCGTACGTGCACGCGTACTGAATAAACCACAAATGTACCTCTAATACCAGTATTAGTCTGACCACACCCCTCATCAGCTTACCTTCATAAGCAGGTGTGTGGTCACCTGCTCTCCTCCTTCCCAAGCTTTCACCACAAGGTGAGGACAAGGGCTGCAGCGGCCGTCTGATGCCACGCATCGCCCCTAACTAACAGAACTTGGTTATAGTCATAACCTATCGTTCTGTATCGTTAGTGGCTTAGCTTGGCATCACACTGCACAAGGGAGGCCAAGCGGAGCCACTGGCTGACAAATACACCCCGCTGACAGCCCCCCCACAACCATCAGAACAGGGAGGGCCGAGCCCCCCCGACCCCCCCTAATGGCGGGTAGCCCCCCTATTAGGGACGTCACGGGAGGGCGACGGACCCGACCGTGCGAAGAGGCACTCAAGCAACTCAACGCACAGGGTGAGCAGACCGTGGCTTGACCCCACGACTACACACACGCACAACCCGCATGCCACCCGGGAACGAACGGAGGAACAACCTCGTTACTGCCCCCAGAATCACGGGGTCAAGGGCAAACCCAACCCCGTGGCAAGGCCGTAGCAGCGGAGCACGAAGGAAGACCCAGACCCACCAAAAGGACTGGACTCCCTAGAATGGGGGCCCGGAGAAGTCCATGATGCCAGCATCAAGACCCCACCAGGTGGGCACGTAGTGCCCCGCCCCCCACATCGCCAGCGTATTCGGACAAAGGCCCCTCAGTTACTGCACCTGGTATTCCCAGGCGGAATCCCATCCAAGTACTAACCAGGCCAGAACCTGCTTAGTTTCCGAGATCGGACGAGATCGGGCGTGTTCAGGTCGGTATGGCCGTAAGCCGAGCGGGCCCCGTCCCCCCAATAGTACACCGCCTGGCACACTGACCCTGCAGAACAGGCAGTCAGCATGGCCGTAAGCACACAAAAAAGGTTAACCAACGGAAGCAGGCAGCGCACCGGGGAAAAACCAGGCAACAGGCTGTTAACCCTAGCCTGGAGACTGCGGACGAGACAGGCGCCAGAGGGGACAGCTGAACACAGCCGCCCCGGCGGAAGGAGCGTAAGCTGGCGGTGTTGCATGACCAAGCCTCCATTCAACAACCCCCACCCAGAGGGGTCGAGGCAGAGAAGGCTGACACGATTGGCAGACGTCATGAACGTGCAGGGGCACCCTCAAACGGTGAACCCGGGAGTTGACACTGCTCCAACACACCAGGGAATCAACCACCTCGGTGTTACCCAATGCGGTGGTTGTTCCTATAACCCCTCAAGAAAAAACTCCAAAACACACCTGCGGGTATACACCGGCTATACCGCAGTACAAGTGTTTCAGTTTCCAAAAAGGGTTAACCCAGGCCTACGGGTCGCAAACATCACTTCGGACCGGGCCTGGCGGTACGGGAAGCACAGGGTCACCAGAGGAGGTCAAAAAACCACCCCCACAGGCCCCTCTTCGCCATGCGTGAGAGAGGAGCGAAAAATAATGGAGAACCAGCCCCTAAGCACACCGTACCTGGTATTCCCCGGCGGTCTCCCAACCAAGTACTAACCAGGACCAACCTGTGTAGCGGCCGAGATCCGACGAGATCGAGCGCGTACAGAATGGCATGGCTGTAAGCCATGACGACAGTGCTGAGTAAAAACATACCCAACCAGGGTCTCCATAGCGCTTAACCCTGTGACACCCAGACCGACCTGGCATTTTTCCCCCTGAAAAAAGCCCAAGTCCCTCAGGGTACCAGAACAGCAGATCTGCATCCCCGGCGGACAACGGGTTCAACTGATCTGGACCAGCGTGACCAGAACCAGTCCCGTGCCCTAACCACGCCGACATGCCTACTCCAGGAGAAGGGCAGATATGCGTGTTGATCTTAACATGAAAAGAAGGCGCCACCCAGACGTTCGGACGAACCGCGCCTGGTGGCCCACCCCAAGGGCGTGAGACCCCACTACATATGTTCAGATCCATCCCGTCATCATCCCCCAGACATGAACGAGAATCCGTCGACAACCCACCCAGGTCATGGGATGTGGTCGTCGGAAGAGGAAAAACCCCCATCTCAGTTGCTTTATAAAAACGCTGTTTCAACCACAAGCAACCAAGGCGTGCCAGTCAATCGCCTGTTTACAGCGAGCTAGCACTATACGTGCGTCGGGACACACCCCCATCAATGAACAGGCTATTTAGACCTGTCATTGAATCCCCAAGGCGCCCAGGGGAACGACAAGAGGGGTGTGACACTCCCTAACTCCAACACTTCTGGAATAGAAAGAAGGAAGCATCAACAGTATGTATCCCAGTCTACACAGCCGGGGTAAAAAATGTTCACATTTTTACATCCCACCACCCTCCCATAGGAAAGAGACGGGGATCCCCAGAGAGACTTCCCACGCGAGCTGTACAGATTGAAAAGAATATATTGCACCTTGAGCCATGTAAAAAACTGGTTTTAGGGCCTCCGGGGAAGAGGCACTGAACCCATACACACTCAATAAACGAATTGAATCGAATATACATACAATAGAAAAGGACCCTTCTAGAGGGTCCACTCACTTTGACAATCTGAGGAGGAAGGCTCTGTACTCTGATGGAGGCTTCCTCACATGGAAGAAGGAGTCCGAACTCACAGAAGGCCTGAATAGGCGCTTGGTGAGGAGGAGCCCTGACCACCCCCCCTGAAAACAGATCCATCACATGGACCTGAACAGCACACGGAAGTCCTACCAACAGAGACGCGCACGGTGACGTACTCTATGGCGGGGGAATTCCTGCGGTGCACACGCCCAATATACCAGGCCGTGGGACCAGGAACTCCCTCCCCCCCCCCCGTAACGTGCCGAACCGCCACGTGACGGGAACCTTGAAGGACAGGGGGTGTACCCCTGACCGACAGAACAATGGGGAGAGGAAAGGTTACCAGTTCACCCCTTTACGACCCCACACCCATGATACGACGTAACGACAAAAAGAGAATATGACACAGTCATAGTCAGCTCTATGAAGCGTTTCACAGCTCCACACAGCGCATGAGCTAACCTGCTATCTGATTTTTACTAAGGAAAAACACAGAATAGAGAGGGCTCTAAGAACCCCGGTCCAACATACACATGTGCTTCTGTGGCCAGTACAACCCAGTTGTAGGTCACATGACACACACAACCCATCATCACCTACAAAAAATGGCAAAAACACTCAACAGAGGAACGCCGTTTTTTTCACAATGAGAGAATACATCATTCTTGATTAGTACCGACCACAGGCCTTGCTAAGCACACATGACAGCAACCAAACCAATTTCCCTTTAGGAAATAAGTTTCTCCAGCTGATTTAGCACAACCTCAGCAATCAAGCTAAGAGTTACATCGTATCCCTACCACACAAAAGACACAATTAATGCACAACATGTCTGATAGGAGGTGATAAAGTCCCCAGGGAACCGGGGGGGAAAAACACAATCCTCCTATTTTACCCTCAATACGGCCAGTTAAAACAGGAAAACCTGTTAATGTGTGAACACACTGTTCATTGTCATTACAGTCTGAGAAAGAACATTCTTTTACTCACTTGTCACCAAGCATAGCTTCATAGGTTAGTTGCCTTAGTAGTGAGTACACGGTACACATAAACACCATGATGTTTCTCACACAACAACCAGATCAATACATCACGATCTGCACGGAGAAGCTAACTGCCAGTGACAAAAACAGCTCACACATAACCCGCAACGTATCCTAAATGCATTGCAACAACACACGTTTTGGGAAAAAACACCGTTATTCACAATACATTTAGCAAAGTAAAACCAGAAGACGTGTTATGAGGTCTGTCAACCCCGTTCCTACCCGGAACGCAGATCAGCGAAGTGCAGTCACAAGACACCGTAGAACACAGCCGTCCTGTGTTGTTCGATCCGGGCAGCGTCGCCGCTCCAACCAGTCGCTACAGTCCTCTTTGTTGACGCAATCCCCGTCCAGGCTCAGGGCAGGGTCGACGAAACATCCCCTGTCAAGGATGACGTCGCGGTCAAGAGTGTAAAACATGTTAAAATCAAAGCACGTTCAACAGAATAGCATCAAGCTAACGGCGATCAGAAGCGAGCTCCCGGCGGCGCGCGAGAAGCTAAGCTACCCCGCGCCAGCCATGGCCATAGCAGCAAGCTAACGTTACCTAGCAACCACGACATGCTAGCCCCGCAGCTAACAGCTGACTGGCTAATAGTAGGCCTTAAGCAGGCCATGCAGCGATCCAGCAGGCTAACGCAGCAGTTAACAGCTGACTGGCTAACCGTAAGCTATGAACATGTAAACAATGACATAACACTCACCCAGACAGGCCGCCGTTCTGAACCTCTCCTCACTTTTTAAGAGAAAAGAGAAAACAAGATGTCAACACCGCTTCACAACGGTGACTTTACCACATCCGGCGGAATCAGCACAGTACCAACTGGCCTGTGTAGCTGACTTCGAACATGAATCTGCCGCTATCGCACATTACATGCACATATCCCCTCGTGAAGGAATACTCTCATTTGGATATGAAAGATGGGGCCTTAACACGGTGACAGAGAGAATCCACTCGTCCAGAACACACAGGGATCACCAGTGTCAATGGTCGCGGCCCACTAGTTAAAACTATAATGGTCTCCAGACCAAGGCCTTCTGTCGCCTAGGCGGCTAAACAAAGGACCCTAGCCTGGGGCCGGTTTCCATAAACTTTGTCAAGTAGCCCCCATAGCACTAACAGACAAGTGGAGCCCGCCAGCAAACACTACTCACCCAACCTGGAACGCACCGCTTCTCACAACAGCGGCATGTCCGACAGTTCAGCTGTGGCCTGACAGGTTTCACCCCAACAAACACAGCAAGGAACTGCAGTTGAGAAGCATGCAGCGGCGTGCTCCCAATACGAAAACCGGTGGAGGGTTTTTAGAATGATCATCATCTTCTAGACACTCCAGTACGAAGACAATATCGCCGTATTTTCTCGAAAAATAGTGAGAGAGAAAATAAAGATATGATGTCAACGTATCCTTGTTTCCCAAGCTGTTCCTAATCCAATTTCTTCCATCATGGTGTCAAGTGTGGGGATCTACCGAGGCACTTCTTCCTTGTGGTGAAAGCGAGAAGGAGGAGAGCAGGTGACCACACACCTGCTTATGAAGGTAAGCTGATGAGGGGTGTGGTCAGACTAATACTGGTATTAGAGGTACATTTGTGGTTTATTCAGTACGCGTGCACGTACGCGAGATAGTGCAGTGTGATGCCAAGCTAAGCCACTAACGATACAGAACCCCTTGTAGTGTGGTAGTGAAAGCATTAACCCCTTGTAGTGTGGTAGTGAAAGCGTTAACCCCTTGTAGTGTGGTAGTGAAAGGGTTAACCCTTTCACTACCACACTACAGAAGGTTAATCACGTTTCAATTTCAATTACAATTTTGGCTTCCCATGAAAACGATATCATCAAGATAAAACAATTAATCATAATCATAATCATAATCATTGCAGCCCAAACTGCTTCACAGCAGTAATGTAGACATAATGGACATGAAATAGATCAAATGAGCATAACATTGGCTTAAATATAGACAGGCATAAAATGAGCAGAGAATTTACCAAATAAAAGCAATGCATAAAGTGCAGTAGAAGGTAAAACAAATTCAGTTAAGTCGTTGTCATAGGATGTTCTCAAATCAACGAGTAATCATGTGTCATGGATGTACCGGAAGAATAATTCACTGGTCGATATATGGTTGTTACAAATGTATTAAGATAAAACCCAGGAGATTGGCTTCAGAAGTCCAGACTGGAGGTCTTGGCCTGGCCTGGGACCCAGGAAGTGGAGTTGTACGTCGATATTGGAGATAGGAGGATGAGACGGGTGGGGTCAAAGGGTGAAGGAGGGAGGAGGGGGAAATGTAGACAGGATGTCAAAGTGAGAGATTGGATGGGGGGGCTGGGGATCGATCGGATGGAGGGAGGAGGGGTGAGACACAAAGGAATGGCTATAATATGGAGTGTATTGGAGGGTCAGACAGACGTCTACCACACATGTTTAATAATCGTGATTTCAATATCAATCAAAATAATCGTGATTATGATTTTAGCCATAATCGAGCATGTTTCAAGTTTCAAGTTTTGTTTTATTTGTCACATATAAGGTTTGATTGATTGATTGATTGATAACTTTAATTAACAGATTGCAGAATGGGTACAGTACAGCTCAATACACACACAATTGTTAAGGGGATGCAGACCAGAGAAAGACTTTCGTCTTGTTTACATCAGGGTCCCCCATTTTCAATTCATAATGTAAAGGTACAGGTACATTATAGTGAAATGCTTGGTTCTGTATGAGCCTCCTGAGAGTGTGCTTCACACAGTAAAAAAAAATTATAAAAAAAGGAAAAGAGTAAAGACCAAACACTATACAAAATATACAATATACAAAACTAAAATGTACAACATGCAAAAATAAATAAATAAATATGCAGCCCTATCAGTGTTAAAAGGTAAAACCTTAAAAGGTGTCCAACAAAGTTTTCTTGTTTACATTAATATTACATTAACTCATTCTGCGCCAAAAGTCGGGTTAACTCGCCAACCATTCAGCGCCAATCACGAGAAAAGTCGGGTTTTAATCGTTATTTCTTTTATTAACTATATCTATTCATTTTCATCCATCCAGCCTGATGTTATCATTGGGAATGGGTCTGAGCTTGCAAAAGGGCAAATACCGCCGCCTACGCCTTCCAGCTGGTATTGCACTCCATTATAAATGTTGTAGTTTCTTTTCTGGGATGATCCGAGCTGTGCAGGCGGGGTTTAGGTGCTCAGGCGAGGTAGGCCTTTGCAACGATGGTATGTAACAGTAACCCCGCCCGCCCGTTCGTGTGTAACGCTCGGTAATGTGGGACGGACCTCCACGAGCAGTATTTGGAATGGCGATCAGATAATTGGATTATTTCTTTTGCATTACATCAGATACCAGGTAAGAACACTATATATAAAAGCTTGCGTTGATCTGATATTTCTTTCTACCCCGATCGAAGCTGTCTCTTGTCTCTGTGTGTGTGGCTGTGTGCCGTTGAGTGGGAGGCGGTGGCGTTGATTTCAGGAAGATTCGATAATCAGGCGAAAAATTACAACGTGCAGTTTATTCCACTAAAGGGCTATTATCGCATCTTTTCCTGGAATTACTCAGAAGCACCCAAACTATATTCATATTCAAAACGGAAAGAAAAAACAATCTGTTTCGTGGATGTTGACTGGAAGCAACTCACTGATAGTCGACGGGTGTATTAGACCCATAGATATAAGATATATCTTAAGCACTCGCAAGTGAACAAAGCGCCCCATTGACTTACAGCGCTGGCGTAATAGCGCCCTCTGGCGCCCCAACCCGTGGCACAGAATGAGTTAATATAAAATTATAAAACACGTAAAACGTTGCCATTTCATGTGTGCCCTCCAATCACCAAACTGTGCTTATTATTGTTTTAATGAGAAAGAAACAACAACCTCACAATCTCCTTCTCCCTGTGCAGGACTCCTTCCAATCTGCTCCGCCATCAGCGTGATGTTCCAGTCCGCTCTGTTGCTCCTGTCCCTGGTGATGTCACTTCCTGTGGCCGTGGGTCTTCTGAGTCCTTGACCTCTCCGAGGGTCACAGGTCGACGTATGAGTTGACGAAGATTTTTTTGCACATTTTCTCGTAGTTAGAATGCCACTCAGTTTAACAATTCACGTTATTCCTGTAGAGAGGCGACGTCCGACTTCTTCCACCACGAGACCCTATCTCGGAAAAGATATGTACAGTAGTCAACGGTGAGAGACAAATTATTTTTGTTGTGCCATGAATTACACCGCTGACGTTTGTCAATTTAAAAGATAATTTTGCAGGTGAAGGAAGTTGATTGACTTGCAAGTTAGCTAACATTATCGATAGCCTTTCATGCTATGACGTAACGTTAGCTAACATTATCGATAGCTTTTGATGCTATGACGTAACGTTAGCTCAAATGTATTGATAGCTTTTGCAGCCATACGTTCTTCGCTGTTTACACGTTTATGAAAATGATTTAAAATGTTTATTAGCAACGCCGCGCTTTCAAACCATTGCGTTTCTCTGCCCAAGACCCTCGTGCAACTGTGAGTACCTTTGACATTTCTCTGCGATACTTGTATAACGAACGTTTCACGTCGGACCAGTTCTTCAGAGTTAAAATAGGGTGGTTTCCTATTGGGGAGCAAGGGACTGTGGATTCACTCTGCCAAACCTTGTTGGCGTGCATCACAGTCACGAAAGTTTGGCAGAGTTATTGACGTTATTGCTAGCTTTTGATGCTATGACGTAACGTTAACTAACATTATCCATAGCTTTTGATGTTATGACGTAACGTTAGCTAACATTATCCATAGCTTTTGATGTTATGACGTAACGTCAGCTAACATTATCCATAGCTTTTGATGTTATGACGTAACGTCAGCTAACATTATCCATAGCTTTTGATGCTATGACGTAACGTTAGCTAACATTATCCATAGCTTTTGATGTTATGACGTAACGTCAGCTAACATTATCCATAGCTTTTGATGTTATGACGTAATGTTAGCTAACATTATCCATAGCTTTTGATGCTATGACGTAACATTAGCTAGCTGACAATAACACTTTTAAATTGAGGAACATCATAGGCTATGTGTAATTCATGGCACAATTCAAATGGGATAAAAAAAATCTCGCTGCTGACTACCGTTCATATTCTTTCTGAAAATAAGGTCCCATGGTGGACCAGTGGAAGGGGAGGGACTTTGCCCCTCTATTGGCTAGCCCACAACAGTCCTTATTCCTATTGGCTATACCCACAACAGTCCATGTGTATTTGTGAATAGTGATAACCTTCGCAGACCTAGAAACCAGAGACCTGCTGAAGGCCGCCTCACTGACAAGATGTTTGGATTCATAGAACGCCTTTCTGATGGTTTACATCCAAATAACCAATCAGTAGTGCTATCAGTTTAGAAATGTACCAGGGTATCTGCGGGGTATTAAAACATCTTAAAAAAGTCTTAAATTCATAATTCTCAATTTAAGGCCTTAAACGGTATTCTGTTGGGAGATGAAATCATATTAAATATATGAAATGTTTTTGTTTTCAAGTTGTTTTTTGCGGGGCTACCGGGAGCTTGGTGTGTCTGTCTGGCGAGAGCTTGTATGGAACGAGTGATCATTTAAAGTGCAGCCGCAGGTTCAGTGTCGTTATGTGGTTTTTTTTCCTAGTATGATCTGGAAATTGGCATTGAATTCTGCTCTAAGTGGGATAAAAAAGGTCTTAAAAAGTCTTAGATTTAACTTGTTGAAACCTGCAGATACACTGTGTACCTCCTCTACAGTCACAGTCACCATTTTACATAATGTCTTCACACTATCTGTGCTGCTGTACATTAGTACAACTCCACAGATTTGTTAGCAGGACAAATCTTCTGTCTCTCCTCTGGCTAACGAGGGGAGCCGGTAATGAATGTCCCCTGATGGTGGAGACACACGTCCACAAAGACATTCCTTGTTTTCCGTTCATTTCAGAGGTGTTCTGCTCTACAAAGGCAAAAAGGCAGTAACTTCAGTCAGGGCAGAGTAGCCGATCTACACGTCATGATGATTTCTACATGTGTACATACATGTATGTATATACCACTATACCTGTACCTCTCTACACATGTGTGTACTATTTCACGATACCTGTACTGCCCTACAAAGGCAAACTGCAGAAACTAAGGCTATACGTTCACACTGCAAGGCTTTAGTGCTCAATTCTGATTTACAGTATTGCTCAGATCAGATTTATTTTGTTTGGCTGTTTTATTTTTTTAAGAGTGGCCAATATCAGATTTCAGTGTGAACCGGTCGCGCTCCTGAACTGACCCGCATGCGCAAATGAACAATAAAGAAGATGGACATAAGGAATTGTGACAAATGTCAATCTAGAGTGACGTAAAAGTCCCATGAAAGTCGCATGACTTGTTCAGACTGAGGTCGCATTGCAAAACATCAGACCTGTATCTGATTTAGGATCACATGAAAGGCCCAAATCAGATCCGATTCGATGTGTTTGTGCTGTTCAGACTGTCATGAAAGAAACTGATCTGAGTCACATATCAGAAAGATTTGATTTGAGCCATCATTGCTTGCAGTGTAAACGTAGCCATAGTTATTGCTGTTTGCTTTTGTAGGGCAGAATTGTGGGGTGAAACCTTTTTCCACTAAGGCCATGCAAACAAAATCATTAGACTTGAACGATGTCAAATCAACTCTGGGGCCTTATGTTCACCTTGTGACATTGTTACTGAATGGGAATTTTCTTTTGAGGAATCGGAGTCAAACCTTTGATTCAAACAACCTTAATCTCACCACTATACCATCAGAATGCTAGCTAAAAAGGAGACTCCGGAAGTTTAGACAGACTGGATGTTTGCCTCCTGGTCACCAATGGGCAACTATATCAAAGTTGCTATAGATAAAAAATTTGTGTACAGTAATAATATTAAAGTAATACATCCACAGAGCTTTTAGAAAGGTGTGGAATAAAAGTATTGCTTCTCCCCACAAAATGTATGAATAAAAACATTTCCAAAATGAATGTTGCGTGCATGTATCCCCTCCCTACTTCCCATTTCCCCCATGTGGAATACACCTGATTGGATACATGACATGCTGGTGCTCTAGTGCGACATCTAGTGGCTGAATGTTATCTATGGCACCTTTAAAGGTTATTTTAGATGATTTCCTTGAATCTGTGTTGCAGTGTTGTTGTGTTTGTTATGCGTTTCTACCGAAGAAACTAGTCAGACGCTGCCTTCAAATGGAACTCGTGAGTTTGCAGTCTCGTTTTTTGAGTAGACGTTGAGTAGACGATTATGCTCGCTGCTCAAGTGGTTAAAGTCGTGGGGACAGCGTTGCTAGGCAACTGGTTAATGCGCCTTGAAGCCCCAGAGGACAACGATTTAGCTATCTAAATGCAAAGACATTATGACTGAATGAATGAATTGTAAAATTCCTATATGACTAAAGTTAAAATACTTCCACCGCAAAGGTCTTCCATGGGCTCCAAGGTGAGGCAAAACCCATTCCCATAATACGGGACCTTTAAAGATGTCTTCCCCGGTGTGGCTGGGTAGTGTAGAGCTCTAAGAACTCACTTACCACCGCTGAGACCCAAGTTGAAGACTTCTGGCTTGGTCGGCCGTCCCTACAAACACAAGTGGCAGTGTTCGTGGGTGGGGTGTGAGTCCTGGTCGCGTGAATGCTTTACCCAACGCAGTTGTGTTTCCGCGTCTCTAATTGGCCAGGTAATTTCTGGTCATGTGACATGTACGCCCAATCGTGGGACCGCAAGTGTCTACACTGGTTAAGCTTAGGCGCTCTTTCGAAGTTGGTTAAGGTTAGAGTTTGTCTTAGAGCATGGCGATAGAACGCCTGCCCTTCTTTCGACGGTTAAGCTTAGGCACTCTTTCGAAGTTGGTTGAATGAATGAATGAATGAAAACTTTATTTAACAGATTGCAGAATGGGTACAATACAGTACGGCTCAATACATACAATTGTTAAGGGGATGCAGACCTGAGAAAGACGTTTGTCTTGTTTCCATCAGGGTCCCCCATTTTCAATTCATATAGACATATATGACATACATGACATACAGATAGTCAGTACTGCTACATCTATACATTTATGACATACCAGATTTGCAAATACAGTACTGTTTGTGATACAGAAGGAGTCAAGAAAGGGGAGTATATACATTTGACGTAGAAACTGTACATTGGAGGAGGTTGGGTGGGGGGGGTTGGGTACATTGGGATATTGACAACCATACTGGGTAATTTACATTGGAGGTGGTTGGGGGGGGGGGGGGGGGGGCCGGGGGGCACACTGTATAAACAAGTAATACTGTACATTGAGGGGGGGGGGGAGGAGACACTGTACAAACAAACACAATTGTACATTGAACTATTGACAAAACCATACTAGGTAAATGACTGTACATTGGAGGGGGTTGGGTTAGGATATTTACAGGGGCCAGTGTTGAATTGCAGTCTCCCGTAGGTGTCCCTTGAGAGAGGTTTTGAAAGTGGGTAGTGATCCACATTCCTTTACAGCTTTGGGTAGGGCGTTCCACATTGATGTGGCATAATTGCGAAACGTGTTTAGTCCCTTATTTGAGCCGAATCTGGGTTTAACATGATTTGTGGAGCTCCCTCTGGTGTTGTGATCGTGGTATTCACTGACCTTTGGGAAGTATTTTGACATGTACATGGGTACCTTGGTCGTGTAGTGTATCTTGTAGACCAGGCCCATTGCAAGTTGTTGTACTCTGTCGTCTACTCTAAGCCATCCTAGGTTGTCAAAGTGGGCAGGGGTGAGGTGGGTTCTAGGAGTAAGGTCAAGCAGTAGTCTGACCAGTTTGTTTTGAGATGTTTGTAATTTTGTTTTTAGCGCCTTTGAGGTGCTTTGGTACCATGAGGTGCAAGCATAGTCGTAGTACCCCTGAATGAGTGCTCCTGCCAGAGTCTTCAGGGTGTTCTTGTTTACCAGAGAGGAGATCCGGTACAAGAATCGAGTTCGTTGGTTGACTTTTTTTATTACATTGGATGCCATTTTGTCACAGGAGAGATTAGCCTCTAGGATGGAACCCAGGTAGGTAATTTCATCTTTCCTTGTGACAATATTGTCACCCACTGTAACTGAGAAGCCGTCGGTCTTGCTGGTTAAGGTGGTGCTGGTTAAGGTTAGCATTTGTCTTAGAGCATGGCGATAGAACGCCAGGTAGTTTGCAGGCTGTTAGACCCGGAAATAGGTGCAGAACTTGCTGTCCCACGATTGGCGCACATGTCACATGACCTGGCCAATCAGAACGCAAAACTCGCACCCGGAAACACAACTGTGTTGGGTAAAGCATACACGCGTCCTGGTCATTGCAACAGCTACAGATCTGGGGGAGATAGTGTGAGCCTCATTACGCACTCCCAGTGAAACTCCTAACTGTCAGATGAAAAGAAGCGGCTGGCGACTTTGTGTGGTCGTCTACATTTACAGTGGTTCCCAAAGTCGGGGTCGCGACCCAAAGGTGGGCCGCGAGCAGCCACGGGAGGGCCGCAAGATGATTAAAAAAATAAAAATAAAAATTGTCAGGCCACTGAACTTAGAAGCAGGCCAGGACAGTGTTTCTAGTTGTATTCTAAAATTCTATTCTATTGTATTCTAAAATGTGACCATAGGTTTTTATATTAACTTAATAAATAAACAAAAACGAAAAATCTACTTATTTCAACGAACATTTTAAACTAAATAACAGATTATGCACATAAAACGCTGAAAACAACCGAAGCAACAATAGTATTTTAATGAGGCTATTATTATTATCATTATTATTTTGCAACAAGTTAGCCCTCTCATAAATAGCACATATAAATGAATAACTAACTTGAACTAACTTAATAGGATTGAAGTGATATTTGGCTTAAAAAATCGGTCACCTGGCAAAAAAAAAAAGAAAAAAGCCTGACAATGTGCATTGGGCCGCGGCTCTCTGACGCCTTATTTTCTGGGTCCCGGCCTGAAAAGTTTGGGAACCCCTGGTCTATAACACCCTCCCCAGACCGACAGTAGAGCAGCGCAACAACCAAATTTAACGTCTTCCCCATGTTTGATGTTATTCAGTCCTGCTGGTCCACCCCACAGTGCGAAGCATCTAACTGATTGTTAGCAAACATTAGCACTAACATTAGCCTCCA
The DNA here is from genome assembly GCF_963971535.1 of Notolepis coatsorum. NCBI lineage: Eukaryota > Metazoa > Chordata > Actinopteri > Aulopiformes > Paralepididae > Notolepis > Notolepis coatsorum. Next base: position 147,381,547 of record NC_140172.1, on the reverse strand, counting down.
AACATTAGAGCACATTCTGATTAAGCTACCAACCGTTAGCTAACATTATCAGAGTATGAAATGCTACCAAGCATTTGCATAATTCTTTTGCTAAATGCTCTAGTAGAGCCTATACTCATGACACGTCTTGCCAACCAATTGTGGGAGGGAACAGGGCGGAAAGGAATCCCTGAGCATGACATAAGAATAAAATGGCCACTGTGTGAATATGGTTAATTGCCCATTCAGGTCATCGATCATTGGATGAGGACCTAAACTCTACCATTAGGAAATGAGGCTAACGGTAGAATTATCAGAAGAAGATCTGGTTTGGCCTCTTGGTTTCTCCTTTGCACTAATGAATCAATGAATCAAAGCCTCTCCAAGGTGGATAATCCCCTTTCTTTCCCAGAAAATGTATCACGTGTGAGTAGAACGTGTTGTTAACAGTTCTGAATGTCTATTCACAGTTTGTGTGGGTGTGCTTAAAGGTGCACTACACTGCGTGGAGACATGTGTTTACATCTGAAGCGCCTGCAGATGCTCTCTTGTGTCTCTCTTGTGGCTTACTGGCTTCAGACTGTTTTACAAGGCCCCGGTGTAAACACTGACCCCCCCCCCCACACACACACACACACACGCACTTCTCTTATAATTTCACATTTCTCTCCCAAAATAGGGCACAGTTCACCTTTACGTGAATAACTTACCATCATGGAAAACTTTCATTTTAAGACAAGAAAAATGGCATAATTTCCCTGATAAGCCATACTAAGATGCAACCATTTGACAATATTAGAATTTATAACGAGAGAAGTACTATATTTACTACTTTTATTTTTAACACTATACACAGTAAGTTCTATTTTTTATTTGATCACGATACATTTTTGGGTGGTTATGTTGTACGTTACGTTTTTCCTGCAGGAATTTGCTCACTCATTTCGGTCGCATCTGACAAACAATCATTTGACTTTCGAGACGGAAAGAACAGCTTGCTCGTACATACATGTATGCAGTACATATGTACGTAGTACGGTAGTGTAGGTATATACTGTAGTAGCATAAGGTGTCAAAAGAAAACCTCTTCCTTCGAGTGTATGGCCTCATACTGTGAATAAAAACACACTCACTTAGATTGATGACTTTATAAACAGTTGCTTCGATTTGACCACACTGCTCTTCTAATGTTTCTGTTGACCGAGCACTTCCCCACTTCACGCTCTGCACACACTGTATTCAAAAGACTCTTTTATGCCGCTTGCATAATATCAAACGCTGTATTATTGCTGTCACGCTACTTTTTGTCACTTTTAGTAAAACGCAGCGTTTTATCGACTTCTGCAAACAATCCTATGCCGTCACAATCTTTTAATACAATCTCATTACATTATATTTGTAATGAGTATTGTTTGTAACCAAACGGGCATGTTTTCATTGAGAACAACTAGTCTGGGGTTGTTGGATACATTTTTATATTTGATTTGATCACATGTATTGTTTATTATTTTTTTTACTTTATTAATTTCTTTGTTATTATTGGTACCAAATGTATAACAGATGTTATAGCAAAACAATAGCAAGAAATAAATATATTATAACAGTGAGACGGACTTTTCTCTAAATGTTTTGTGCTCAGGAAATCCATGTTCATTCTCAAATGTCCCCCCCCCCCCCCCCCCCCCCACACACACACACACACACATTCAAATCTGAATCAGAAACAATTACTTTACTGTAACCATTGGTAACCACTTTCAAAATAAAATGCTGAATTTCTGTGCAGTGGTAGAGCAGGTACAACACTGGAAAAGCATGATATCACTGTTCATACTGTCAAGATCCAGTAATAAATAATAATTATTAGATTTTTCTTGATATATTTCTCATAAATATCAACACACGGCAACCATTGTCTTTTGTATTAATGGTTGCTATGTTACAGGCAGCCATGCTGGAAGAGAATACACAAATATTCCGTGCAAAGGCCTCTATTTTGAGGCTTGAAGGAATCAGTACAGAATATCAATACTGCACACCGTGGACTGAAACTCCACAATATATTTTCAGCCTTCGAATGTCTTCTTGGTTCTTCGAATGTCTTCCTGTTAGTTCTTCAAATGTCTTCCTGTTGGTTCTTCAAATGTCTTCCTGTTGGTTCTTCAAATGTCTTCCTGTTGGTTCTTCAAATGTCTTCCTGTTGGTTCTTCGAATGTCTTCCTGTTGGTTCTTCAAATGTCTTCCTGTTGGTTCTTCAAATGTCTTCCTGTTGGTTCTTCGAATGTCTTCCTGTTGGTTCTTAAAATGTCGTCCTGTTGGTTCTTGTAAACGTTCTGCTCATGCAGCTACAGTGTCTCTTTAACGCAGTGTGTTATTCACAGAGAAACGTGCTGACTGTGTGATTCGGTGGAGTTTGTGTTGCTATACGCCTCCTCACGCCAGCTGGAAGATCACAGATATACTTCAGAAGACACAATGCAGGCAAATACACGCATTCAAACTTAAGTCCTTCCTCCTCCTCCCAGACACACAGATACACACGCCAGCTATCTCACTCAAAGAGAAAGATTACAAACATACAAACATACAAATAAATAAATACTATAGACACAACAACTGGGAAAGAGATGTAGTCGTTTTCACAGTTTGGTAACTTCCCTCGATGCTAGCGATTGTAAAAAAAAAAAAAAAAAAAAATCCACTCTGAATAAGAGTCCCCTCTCCTCCTGGTGGCAATTTCACATTTCTAAATCAAGAGGCTTCTTCCTCCAGGGGTCACGAACGTGCACAGCAAATTTGAAACGTTTGGAATGAAAGCTCTTCGTGTTCACGATCAAAAATGTAACATTTGGATTTTGGACTGACGGTGACACTAGAGTAAAGGTCAGGGGGGTCAGGGGTCATAGATGTGCACGGCAGATTTGAAAGGATTCAAATGAAAGCTGTTTTGAGTTATATCGCATTCACACGAAAAGTCTGCAGTGCCGGTGGTCAGGATGAATCCATAATATCCCTGACATTGTCGTTCGGGGATATATAATAATATAATAATTGACGGCTGACACTGCTGGCTTGTCAAGGTCCACTCAAGAGTCAGATACCAAATTGCAACGATAACCAAAATGCTATAGTTGTACGACTGACAATGCCCATCAACCCAACATTACATCTCTCAGTTTATTGCCAACATAATCATCTAATAGAGAACATTCACAAACGTTTCCCTCTACTCTACCACCCTCTAGTGGCCGCCACAACACAAACGTGTTGATAGATAAGCAGTGAGAGCAGCACATCACCAGGATTATCAAGTGGGGGCACCTCCCTTCACTGGGGTTTCATCAGGTGAATGAATGAATGAATGAATGAATGAATGAATGAATGAATGAATGAATGAATGAATGAATGAATGAATGAATGAATGAATGAATGAATGAATGAATGAATGAAAACTTTATTTAACAGATTGCAGAATGGGTACAATACAGTACGGCTCAATACACACAATTGTTAAGTCAAGTCAAGTCAAGAGTTTTAATTGTCACGGCATACAGGTATACAATGAAATGCGGGTGGTCTTGCCCGCAACGATGTGCAATACAGTGGTACATATAATAGAATCAAAAGAAGAAACAACATTGTGCAGTAACAGGTAGCAGGTAACATGGAGTGACATCTCGGTATCTGTACATAGGGGATGCAGACCAAAGAAAGACGTTTGTCTTGTTTACATCAGGGTCCCCCATTTTCAATTCATATTGACATTTATGACATACACACAACATACATGACATTTATGGCATAAGGACATTCAGGTATTTAGTACTGATACATTTGTGACATATACGGTATTCAAATATACAGTACTGTTACCCATAGATCCATTCCTGACAGAGTATATACATATGATGGGGAGGGGACTGTACATTAGGAGGGGGTGGGTGGGTGGGAGAGAAATATACATACGGTGGGGAGGAGACTGTACATTAGGAGGGGGTGGGCGGGTGGGAGGGAAATATACATACGGTGGGGAGGAGACTGTACATTTGGAGGGGGTGGGTGGGTGGGAGAGAAATATACATACGGCGGGGAGAGAATATATACATGCGGTGGGGAGGAGACTGGGTTTAGGCCCACGAGCCTTCGGGAAGCCTCAACAGTTAGTTCCAGCGTCCCAGAACCATCCATGCAAGCGCTCATTGCTTCCCACCACAGTTAGGACAGCCGGAACCCGACCAATATTATCATGAACTATCATACACTTTACCTTGCCTATATTACTACCTACTAATATGCTAATATGTCTCTACTACTATGCACTCAAGACTGTAGCACCCAAGTTTCAACACTGTTTGATGAACATTGTCACTCAGCTGAGAGAGTTGTACCCTTCCTGCTGACCTGTTGTAGAGAACTTGTGAGTTGCTTTAGATAAAAGCGTTCAGCTAAATGACTAAATGTAAATTGTGCTAGCTCTCACATGCACTTCCTTGTGTTTCATTATGCCAAAAAACAGAACTAATAATAGATACTATTACTAACAGATGAAACACACATGAAACGGAAACCAAAGAAAAATAATACTCTTCCTCTTTGTTTACTTTGGCCCCCAGCTGACATTATTTCTCCACCCACGAATCCCCAACTCTCCCAATAATGATAAAGTTGATTGTACTATAAACCATTAGCATCCTACGTCTACCGGACAAACCCTAGCTTTCCATCCTCACTGTTTCTGCTGCCAAGTCTGCATATCTAAGCTGTTCCCTTTCATAAGCCTCCACTGAAACCTCCCAGGGCCTGATTCATTCTATAAAATAAATAAATTAAATAAACTATCCACTGAGTAGCAGACTATAACACTAGGTCAGGCCTCAAATTAGTGCTAACTATCTCTCGTGAAACAACAGATGTATATATAGTCCTCATTTGTACACAGATTAAAAGGTAATGTATTTAACTGCCTTGATTACTAAATCTGCTCCAAAACACTACCCACTTTTAAAACCACTCTCAAGGAGCACCTACGGGAGACTGCAATTCGAAACTGGCCCCTGTAAATGTCCTAACTCAACCCCCTCCAATGTAAATGTCCTAACCCAATAATACACGAGACCCTCTTCTTGGGACCAAGTAAGGTTTCGTCGATAATCCAATGTACAGTTACCCCCCCACCCCGCCTACCCACCCCCCAGCCCCCACCCCACCCAACGACCTCCTATGTATAGTCCCCCCCCCCACCCCACCTACCCAACCCGCCCCCCCCCCCCCACCTCATCCAATGTACAGTTTCTTCGTCAAATGTATATACTCTTTTTTAAACTATTTTTGTATCACAAACAGTACTGTATTTGTAAATCTGGTATGTCATAAATGTATAGATGTAGCAGTACTGTCTATCATGTATGTCATATATGTTATGATGAATTGAAAATGGGGGACCCTGATGTAAACAAGACGAAAGCCTTTCTCTGGTCTGCATCCCCTTAACAATTGTGTGTATTGAGCTGTACTGTATTTGTACCCATTCTGCAATCTGTTAATTCAATTTTCAATCAATCAATCAGAATACTGCCCTCATGTGGAGCCTTTGATATATAGCATGTACAATGATGCTGTATAATAACATATATATATATATATATTCTTACCGTATATATCTCTATCTACATCTGTCTGTACTTACCTGCATATAATCCTTTTTACATATCTGTAGATACTATATCTGTACATATCCCTTACCTACTCTTAGTAGTTACGCAGTAAATGGCTGCATTTATATATCTCTTTTATCCAAAGCGCTTTACAATTTGTTCCTCTCATTTTACCCATTCACTCACACATTCACACACCGACGGCGGAGGCGACCATGCATGGTGCCAACCTGCTTATCGAGAGCTATTAGGGGTTAAGTGTCTTGCTCAAGGACACTTTGACACGCTGCCCGGGAGGAGTGGGAATTGAACCGGGAACCTCCGGATTACCAGACGACTGCTCTACCTCCCAAACCACTGTCACTGTCTGATTTACTACCATAGTGTCTTTATACCTGTATCACTGTACATATTAATACTACAACTCTGTACATACATCTGATTAGCACTATTACTCAGTAGTACTCATGTATATATTTTATACCCAGTTTAATCACCTGTACATTGTATATTACTATCGCACTTTACTGTTACATTTGCACTCTGGTTGGATGTACTGTACTTGTGCTGTATGATGACAATACATTTGAATCTAATCGAATCGAATCGAATCCTTCCACATCAAATGTAACCGATATAATGCTTTTAGCTCTTTGGAGGTGCCGTGGTCGGATTATTCAGATTCTGATTCTTATTGGCACCTCCTCCATACTGTACAGCCTACAGGAGTTACATTATCAGTGTCCTATTGTCTCTGCCTTGCAGTAGCAACATCAATAAAATAGCAATAGCTAAAAAATAACTATTTTCATTAAGGGAATCTGACAAAATTGGGGCCCTTTCAAATAAAAGAATGCTACATGGACATGTATTCCTATTAAAATGAGCGAGATGATGCAGTTAATGATGACACAATCAATCGAGACCTTTGATGGACCTTTATTTTTATTGAACCTTTATTGAACCTTTATTTAACCAGGCAGGTCAATGAATAACAAATTCTTATTTACAATGACGGCCTGGTGAGACGACAAAAGGGCCTCTCGAAGGGTCTTTTGCATCTCGTTCCAACTGCTGGGAGCAGAAAACTGGAAGGTTTGACCAAAGGAAGAGTTAACACGGGGAACATCTAGTGATATATGGTGAGTAGCTCTGGTGTTATAGGGAGTAGATGACCATTTTTAACAAGTGTATCAAATAAGGAGGGGTCAGACCAAGGAGGGTTCTGTAAATTAGTGTAAGCCAATTAATTTCTCGTCGAGAGTGTAACGATGGCCAATTTACAGATGTGTATACGGTCTGGGGGCCCCGATGGTTCAGGGCCCTGGGGCATTGGCCATGTATGCCTGGTTGGTAATGCTGGAATGGAGGTGACCCAGGGACAGACTGCTATGCTTGGAGGGCTCCACCTCCACCACCACCCGCTGCCCCCCATGACTACCTAAAGTCCCAGTCCCAGTCAATGGGGATGACATTTTTTTATTGAGCCTGCTACCAGCTTTCGGTAGATTAGATAACCGCAAAAATTATCTTGTTAGAATGCAGATCCAGCAGTTTTTGCATGAGGTAGAGTTTTCAGATTCGTTTTAGGTTTACTTTGTTTTATTGTAATCAGTTCAATTGTTTTTAGGTTTACTTGTTTTTAATGATTTAATTTAATTGTAATCAGTTCAATTGTTTTTAGGTTTGCTTGTTTTTAATGATTTAATTTAATTGTAATCAGTTCAATTGTTTTTAGGTTGGCTTGTTTTTAATGATTTAATTTAATTGTAATCAGTTCAATTGTTTTTAGGTTGGCTTGTTTTTAATGATTTAATTGCAATCAGTTCAATTGACCTGTGCCTTTGATGATTTGTAAATAAATAAATATGTAACACTGTTTTAATAATCAGTTCAATGTCTAAATGTACCTGTGCCCATATTTGTAATCTGTATATGCATTGGTCAAAGTTTAATCTTGATTTGCATCGTAATAGCCAAAACATTACGCTAGCTATGAATAACATTTATACAAAATAGTTATCGTATCACCCTCCAAGCATTTTGGATACAAGGATACTCTTGGTTGAGCATGGGGACAACTCTCTCAAAAAAAGTGGGTGGCTCTGAAAAGAGCCTTTGAGTCAAGGGTGCTGCTCCGGCTAGGGGGGTCTGGGGGCAACTCCCGTCCAGCAGACGTGTGACTTCAAGTTCAAGTTCAAGTTCTTTAATAGTTGTCATACAGAAGTACAGAATACTTTCATACAAAATGCTTCTTACTGTTACGCTCCAGAGACTGTGCTAGACAAGATAGTATCAAATAACATAATAACATAATATAGCATGAATTTAGAAGAAGAAAATGAGGTCACAGTGTTCGGTATAGACATATGTACAATGTTCTGAGTTACCATATAATATACAATACACAATACTATGCAGTGTACTAATGTACAGTACTATCTAGTGCAAAGCAGAAATGGGATGAGGTACAATTTTAGGTACAATTTACAGTAAGGTGTACGAGTTGTAGTGCAATCCTTCATCCATAAATATAAAGTGTGGGGAGTGGGTGCTACAGTGTGTTTGTTTAAAGTGGGTGTGTGCTATAAGTGTGTGGAGTGGGTGCTACAGTGTGTTTGTTTAAAGTGAGTGTGTGCGTGTGGATGTGTGTGCTATGTGCGTTTGGTGGTTGTTGTTGTGTAGTGTTCATTCATTGTTCGTTTAGCAGCCTGATGGCCTGGGGACTTATGACGTTGGCTCCGGCCGCGTGCTGTACAGCGCTTCTGGCTGGGAGTCACCAAACTGCGAGAAAGGAGGAAACGGAAAGGACAACAACATATGATGGTGGCTCCGGGCGCATGCTGTACAGCGGCTCTGGCTGGAGGAGCGTCCTCCGCGCCTCCTCAGAGGCGTCGGTGACGTTGAAGGCGGAGAAGCTGCGACCCGAGAGGCGGCGAGCTCATCCTCGGTCGTGGTGGGTTTAGCAGAAACTATTCATAATATTTGTCTCTGTGTTTAATTAAGATGGTGCGCTCACGCAACATGCGTGTAGCGTCCGATAATATATGGATATATTAATTAATAGAATGTAACCAATAGAGGTAATAAGAAACATTTAATGCCATTAAATCCCACTACGCAACACTCCTATGCAAATAACATAGGCGTGTTTTCAGCCGGATGTGACGTGCTGCGCATTATACTTCCGGGTCACATTCAAATTACTCATATACCGTTGCTTCTACTAGATATATGTACAATATAAACAGTAATTATGAGATAAAATAAACCATTCTGTCAGTTATGTAATAAAAACGTGAGTTATACTATGAGCAGGAGAAACTGCTCATTAGCAGGGGAAGCTGCTCTTGTGTCTGAATGAATGAATGAATGAATGAATGAATGAATGAATGAATGAATGAATGAATGAATGAATGAAAACTTTATTTAACAGATTGTAGAATGGGTACAATAAAGTATGGCTCAATACACACAATTGTTAAGGGGATGCATTGCAGACCAGAGAAAGACGTTTGTCTTGTTTAAAGCCCTTTGACAAGTCAAAGCCCGTCAATGAGTCAACAGCACAACCAGGTTACGAAAGATACAAGGTGTATTAATTAAAACATATGAGCCATGAAGCCGATACTAATATCCCCTCCTGAGTCCTGAGACATGACGGGGTAAGCAGAACCAGATAATACAGCGGGTACAGCCAGGCGTCCCTTAGGTAAATTATATCACCTCTAGGTTAAGCACACTATAAATTACAGCACTCATATATAGGTAAAAACCCTTCACCTCTAGGTAGAGCACATATCACAGCACACTTTTATATAGGCAACAACCCTTAGTTTGAATGAGGTACGGTACATACACGATGCACTTATTATAGTCACACACACTCTAGACCCGACCAACTGGTCCACGTGAATATTAGGGAATCGCCTCCCGCTACCAGTCAACCCTCCCTCTCTGCTCGTCCTCCGCCACCATCCAACTAGGTACATTAGTACTCAGGCCTCACGCACAATAGGACACATTACTACACAACATAATCAATTCATACTGAGGGGACCAGGGGTCTCTAATCAGGGGGAATAATCGGGTACCGTAAAGGGTTTCTGCACGTAACTCACCCTCTAGGAGGCACTGCAAATGTGAACACGGTATGTCCTATCACACACAGCCCGCTAACCACCCTCTCAAATAGGCACTGCAAATAGACAATAGATCAACTGTACCAATCTAATTACGGAATACTCTCCAGGTGGGGTGTAAAAAGTACCCAGAAATTATACTTAAGTGAAAGTATGGGTACTGTCTCAAAATCTGACTCAAGTAAAAGTCAAAGTATCTGGCTAAAGACACACTTGAGTAAAAGTCAAAAAGTCCTACTTTTAAATGTACTTAAGTACTCAAAAGTAAAAGTATATTTTTTTAAAGGGATAGACCAGGGGTCTCAAACTCATTCCATTGTGGGCCAAGTTTTAATTTTAACTATACATTGCACCAGGTGAGTTAGTTGAAGAGGTGAGCCAATTAGTGAAATCATCAGCTGGTGTTTAGGCAAGGCTGGAATGAAACCAAGCATACACTCTGCCCACAATGGAATGTGTTTTGCGATAGACAATGCTGAAATGAAAGAACAGAGGACACTTTTTTGCATTAAAATTATTTAATGCACTTCTCCATTGAAGGTAAACTAACATGGACGGCATTCACATCACAGCATGAATAACATCACAATATTAAAAACAGAATGGTGTATCCTGAATAATATCACAATATTAACCACAGCATACTGGATTATCCTGAATAATATCACAATATTAAAGGTAGAATACTGGAGTACTCTGAATAATATCACAATATTAAAGACAGAATACTGGAGTACCCTGAATAATATCACAATATTAAAGACAGAATACTGGAGTACCCTGAATAATATCACAATATTAAAGACAGAATACTGGAGTATCCTGAATAATATCACAATATTAACCACAGAATACTGGAGTACCCTGAATAATATCACAATATTAAAAACAGAATACTGGAGTACCCTGAATAATATCACAATATTAACCACAGCATAATGCAGATCTGACTGTCTATTCTTCTGATAGCAGGTGTTTAATCAAAGATCCCTGCTTTCTAGTGTTGCACAAGGACCAATCAGCATGGGTATGGGCGGGTTCATTTTCCATTGATGGGGATTTGATTGGCTGTTTACCTGCGGTCGCAGGATTAATAACGCTAGCGTTAGTTCGGCCAGAGAAACAATTAAAATATACTAATTAAAATAGTTGGACCTGTGAGATTTGTACTTTGTACTTTGTAGGTCTGCATTTTAAATGTAAGGAGTAAAAAGTATGTTTTTTTTCTCTGAAATGTAATGGAGTAAAAGTACAAAGTATACAAACCTAATAATACTCAAGTAAAGTACAAATCCCCCAAAACAGTACTTAAGTATTGTAACGAAGTACAATTACTCAAGTACTTTACACCCCCCTCTCGCTTTCCCCTGTCACCCTTCAACTGGTCACAATATATATAAAATATATCTGCCTGAGCTATACAATCAGGGCTGGACTGGGACCAAAAAATCGACCCTGGCATTTTTGGCCCAGACCGGCCCACCATAATCGGCCGGACACCACCCGACAGTACACCATCCTTGCGGTACCCTTAAATATGCGTACCTACTGTACTATTCCCCCAAACCACTACAACGCTGGGTAGTAAGTGCCATGGACAAGTGTACCAGTGCAAGTGAACCAGTGTACTCACTCATTCTTGGCTGAATCTTGTTTTGGGTTGTGATGTAAAAACATCTGCATCATAGCAGGCTCAGGATGGGCAAAGTAGTCTATAGCCTGTTCATCCCTGTCTCTCTCCTACACAACCTGGCTTGACTATAAGGAGAGAGAGATGATTACAATTAACTGGTACATTCAGTTCCAGAATGGTTGGAATTCCCTGACAAAGATGTGCAAAAAGCTGTACAATTTAAACAATACCATACGGGCAATGAGCAAATAGTTGGTTATTCAATGAATGCATGGAGCTGTTCCATCTTATTTCATTTGATACTAACTACTCAGTTCATAGAGATTTCAAGTATTCAAATATCAATGATGAATATTGCATAAGGTTTACACAGTTAATAGATCACCTTCTTGTTTTATATTCATGTTCAGAGAGGAGTAATAGTTAGATCTTTGTATGTGATTTATATGGCAATTAAATCAATGGTGTGCTTGTTTGTTTGGGGAGTTTGACCTACAATGTGCCTACCACGTGAAGGTGCATGATCAATGGACAGCACAAAAACAATTTGTGTAGGTGGAGACTAGAGCTACCACAGATAGTAATAAATTATAAGAGTAAGTAATCCATACCATATCCTAATAGTTACCTTATTACCATACTTGGCTGAAAATAAACTTTGCTGCCTGTTGTGAATGTGTTTTCCCCTGTAGGCTAATACATAAGTAGGCATACATTTTTGCAGTTGAGCAAACATTCGCAGTTGAGTAGGCTATATGTGCTGTGTTTTTATGTCTTCCATCGAGGACCACCTTGGAAACAAGTGTTTTAATTAATGCTTTTAGGTGATATCCTCAGGAATACAAATTGGTCAAGATAATTTTTTTTTATGATGTGTTTTTAATTTCCAAATACAAATCTAATCAAATCAAAAAAGCAGTTTTTGCAGTTGAGCTACAGGTGTTGTTTATTATACAGCCTTTTCATGCATCTTTATCAAGGGAACCCTTATCCTAATGATTTTTTAAATAATATTATGATGATACGATATGGACCTAGTAGTTGCGTCATCTATGGCACTTCGTTTAGCTGGGGTGTATTTTTTAAAAAATGCGGGGGGAATTTGTGAGAGACCAAAATCCAAAATGGCTGCCGTGGAAATGAACTTTTTAATGGTTTTACCTACAATGATGCACAATACATGGTACCAGCCCCCTCTCAGTCATGTACCAGCCCCCTCTCAGTCATGTACCAGCCAGCCCCCTCTCAGTCATGTACCAGCCCCCTCTCAGGGGGGGGGGGGGTGCTTAGTAAGAGATGTGATTGGGCCAGCCCAGTGTCAGTCAGTAGTGTACCAATGGGCCGCTGTCCCAGCCTAGTAGTGGGCCGGTCATTGACCAAAACAATTTTTTTTTTTTTTTTTTTTTTCTTTTTTTTTTTTTTTATATAAGCTTTTTTTTTCTTCTATCAAATCATAACGGCCCAAATGCAAATGCCCGGTATGCCAGATGACCAGTCCAGGCCTGGTTGGACTTTATCCTTTTTATTAAATTTTTTACTGTATGAAGCACATTCTCAGGGCCGGGGGCTCATACAGAACCAAGCATTTCGCTGTAATGTATATGTACCAAATATGTACAAATAAAACAAAACTTGAAACTTGAACTTGAGCGGTGGAAAAAGAGAGCGAACCGCGCGTCGCTGCCAAAACGCGCACTTCGCTTTACTTCACGTGATGTTTACGATGAATTTACGATGAATTGGAAATGGGGGACCCTGGTGGAAACAAGACGAAAGTCTTTCTCTGGTCTGCATCCCCTTAACAATTGTATGTATTGAGCTGTACTGCACTGTACCCATTCTGCAATCTGTTAATAAAGTTTTCATTCATTCATTCATTCATGTCAGCAGGACAGGTACAAGAGGCGTGGCCAAGCTCGCCACCGGAAGCAGCAGCAGCAGCAGTAGTTTCTTTACCTGCAGGTTAGGAGGACGGCCATTCTGTCACGGCGCACCTGTAGTTTTGTGTCCAGTGAGAGAGAGAGAGAGAGAGAGAGAGAGAGAGAGAGAGAGAGAGAGAGAGAGAGAGAGAGAGAGAGAGAGAGAGAGAGAGAGAGAGACAGTCGCTATAATAACCGCTTTTAGAAATATTCAATTCACACCTAATTGGGAACGCGACAAGTTTTTGCTAATTTAGTTGTTAACCGGGTGCGTTTTTAACTTGGAAAACACTATAAACAAAGGACCAGACGGAGCCCGACATGCTGCTGGTGTCGCTGTCGTTGTTGTTTTCTTTGGCAACAGGTGAGTTTTGTTTCTGTAAACTACTCATAGCTGTGGTCCATATAGGCTGTTTAGATATATAATGAAATATCATTATGTTTATGACTGTACTATTGTGTTGTTAGGCTATAGAGGCCTGCCAGGTGTATCAACTGTTTGTTTCAGCAGTGTTTTTAGCTCAAGTTCTGTTGGACTATTGTGTGTTTTTAGGCCTGTATGCGTTGTAACTATAGGCCTACGTGAAACCAGTAGGCTTTAGTTGGGTTACATATTAGACTAATATACTCAACTTAAAAATAAGAGAATGAACATTTGAATTCGTCAGAATTCGGTCTTCGACCTAAAACCACGCCCTACTTCCCAGAGGAGTGTTATTAAAACAGCATATTCCATAGCCACACCTGTCTCTATAATGTGTTATTTGGACTAGACTCTGGCTCCCATAGTCATTTCGTCTTAATAATAGTCACTGATATCAACAATTGTGGTCATGGAAATATACTGATCATTTTGAAATAAGACTGTCCCAGTTTAAATGAGAAGCTTCAGTGAGCTTTCCTGTGACGTTGCCAAGTCATACTAATTAAAAAGGGCACTGGTTTCTTCATGACAGATCGTGACTAAAAATGGTTAACTTTATTCCTATATACAGGTATTGCATATGAATGCAATGTGTGTGAAAAAGGTTGAGAGGAATTCTTTTTTATTATGTATGTGATGTGTGGATTGTACAGTAGTTGTAATTTCCAGATATATATTTCAGTGAATGTGTAGCCAGATATAGGAACAGAAACAAACCATTGATTGATTTGATTGAAAATTGTATTAACAGATTGCAGAATGGGTACAATACAGTACGGCTCAATACACACAATTGTTAAGGGGATGCAGACCAGAGAAAGACTTTCGTCTTGTTTACATCAGGGTCCCCCATTTTCAATTCTGACATACAGCTAGACAGTACTAGACCTATAAACATCTAACCCAAACATACATTTGAATCAGTTTTTCTTTTGCATTATAATATTAATATTTTATAAGCCTATAAATAAGATATGGCCACTACACAGAGCCATTACGTGACTTAATACACACCGTGCATCACTTGGTTACTGCATATTTGTAGGATATGCAATTAAGTTCCTTGCAAATGATTGGTTGTCATGTTGTGAAAGAGTTCTTACTCTGTGGTGGATAAACGTGTTATCTGACATGCTGCTCGTCAGTTTCAGGGCTGCAGCTTGTGCGCCTAAAATACACTGATGTATTGGACAGTGACTTTTCACACTCATGATTGCCGAGCAGTAAGAGATGAAATTCATATCTTAAAAGGGGCACGCCGACATTATGGGAAATACGCTTACGGTCTTCTCCGATACCAAATTCCTCTCTGTGCGTTCAGTAGAAAGCTATCCGGCTGCTAGCCTAGCTTAGCACAAATGAATAGAAGCGGATACGGACCACTAGCCTGGCTGTTGGCCAAAAACACCTCCTCTCCCAGAGCTTTAAGCTAGGCTGGTGGTCTGTAGCTTTCTACTGAGCGCACAGAGGAATTCTGTATCTTATCATCTTGTCTGACTCTAGAGAAGATGGTAAGAGCATTTCCCAGATGGGTTTTGTACTTTTGTCGTATCTGACACAAGATTGATATGAAACAAAAGACTACAAAGAAAAGGACAAGATGCCATATCCAAGTAAAACTGTCCTGGGCCTTGGTTGTTGTTTTTAAGAACACTGTTAGACTGTCGCCCTACTGTGTATGTATACTAGTTAATTAACTATATGAACAATCAAGGCTGTACAGTGTACACAAAGAATATGTATTTAACAGAGCTATAACATGCTGTCTGTGTACACTAGAGTGCTAATAGGCCCAGTAAGCTGTACTGTGTAATAGGATGAAACGTATAATATTTTCCATAACGCTCCTCAAACACCTGCACCCTCCAAAAACACATGCAAGAGCACTGCTTATGGACTTCTCCTCAACGCAATCCAACCACACCTCCTGTTATCCAAAATGCAAACCTCAAACACGCACACGTCATTCACCTGTACCACTCAGTGACAGAACCCAGCTCGCTGGTTAAGATCAACAGCGCTCTTTCCTCCCCTGTGATTACAAACTGCGGCGCACCACTGGGCTGTGAACTCCCCGCTGATGTTCATCCTCTACCCAACCGGCTGTATCAGCTCAACCAGCAGCGCCAGCAACCAGTACATTACCAATTTCTCAGATGACACAGTACTACTGGTCCTACACAACAATGACAGTGACACTTAACTGGACGGTGTAAACCGGCTGGTGCAGTGGTGTGATAGCAAGTTAGCAACTCACTTGTCCTCAATGTTTAAAAATCACAGGAAGTAATCTTTGATCCCATTCCCAGGTCTCTCGCAGATCGTAGCCCTTCATTCATTATCAGCCCATCAAAGAGTTGAACGTCTATAAATACTTGGCTGATACCAGGCTGAAACAAGGTATCCTCTCCAGTACCGAGAGAGAGCAATGAGTAACAAGTCAGAAACATTGAACAATATTAGATTTCTCTAATGGAGACAAATGTATTGGGCTATATGTCAATCATCTTTGTGTGTCTAGTACTATGTCTCTACTGTACACTGTAAACGATGTCTTTACTGGTGTTGTAGTAACAGATCGGATTGGTACTCTAATTGGCAGACATGTAGAACAGGTCCGATGTGTGTCCCTAATATCCATATCGATCGCTCAATCCACGTCTTTTAATGGTGTCGTAAATATTATTCTAATCCCGTCTTGTCTTTACGCTCATTTTAATTCAATATTCGGAGTAGTGTGTTGTCATGGTGCCAACATTTTGATTTCGATATCGATGCCAGCCTAAATATCACGATACCATGGCAAAAATATATCAGGAAAAGTAATGGAATATAATATTACATGGAAAAGTGTGCTCGCTCTCTCACACTGCTCCGGTCACGCATCCACTCGACTCATAGTATTGGACCGTTTTCAACAGCTGGGTATCGCGATACTTTTCTAGTATCGGTGTATCGTGCAACCCCAACCCCAATCTGGAGAATGAATGAATGAATGAATGAAAACTTTATTTAACAGATTGCAGAATGGGTACAATACAGTACGGCTCGATACACACAATTGTTAAGGGGATGCAGACCAGAGAAAGACGTTTGTCTTGTTTACATCAGGGTCCCCCATTTTCAATTCATATCGACATTTATGACATACACAACATACATGACATTTATGGCATAGGTACATACAGGTATTTAGTACTGATACATTTGTTCTTAAATGCCTAGTGACAAACTGTAAAAAGTACCAAAGTGGAACATAGCCATGTTGGCTCATAATCCAAACTGTGCTATGTGAGGGGACAGATGTATTTTCTAGAGGTTTTCTGCAATTTCCTGTCCTGTTTTCAAAACTCTTGACGGTTCTTCCTATCTGTGGTCTGTTGCCACATAGTAACAAATAGACTACAGGGGGTAGTTCTGTCTACGTTGGTATTCTAAGACATGTTCTTATGATAATACTGTCTATACTGTGGAGTCCATATTGATACTGTAGCTGTATGGTAACAGCACTCTCCTTACCCCACTTATTATGTTTGTAAATTGGTTACACGTTGTTCCTGGGTCAGTTTTGAGCTGGTTTGTTTGAATCACCTCCCAGCAGTCAGCATTTTACCCCCAAGTTGTGTTTTTTTCCATACTTTGATTGATTGATTGAAAACTTTAATGGTGAACTTGAAAACAGATTGCAGAATGGGTACAATACAGTACAGCTCAATACACACAATTGTTAAGGGGATGCAGACCAGAGAAAGACTTTCGTCTTGTTTACATCAGGGTCCCCCATTTTCAATTCATCAGGACATATATGACATACATGACATACAGATAGTCAGTACTGCTACATCTATACATTTATGACATACCAGATTTGCAAATACAGTACTGTTTGTGATACAGAAGGAGTCAGGAAAAGGGAGTATATACATTTGACGTAGAAACTGTACATTGGAGGAGGTTGGGTGGGGGGGGTTGGGTACACTGGGATATTGACAACCATACTGGGTAATCTACATTGGAGGTGGTTGGGGGGGGGGGGGGGCACACTGTATAAACAAGCAAAACTGTACATTGAGGGGGGGGGGGGGGGGGGACACTGTACAAACAAACAAAATTGTACATTGGACTATTGACAACCATACTAGGTAAATGACTGTACATTGGAGGGGGTTGGGTTAGGATATTTACAGGGGCCAGTGTTGAATTGCAGTCTCCCATAGGTGTCCCTTGAGAGAGGTTTTGAAAGTGGGTAGTGATCCACATTCCTTTACAGCTTTGGGTAGGGCGTTCCACATTGATGTGGCATAATTGCGAAACGTGTTTAGTCCCTTATTTGAGCCGAATCTGGGTTTAACATGATTTGTGGAGCTCCCTCTGGTGTTGTGATCGTGGTATTCACTGACCTTTGGGAAGTATTTTGACATGTACATGGGTAGAAGAGAGCAGGTGTGTTCCTACTGGTTGGACCCTCGGTGTGTCCTCTTCTTATGATGGATAGTGAACTGTTGGACAGCGTCCCGTCTTGACAGACTAGTGTCTTTTTTACTTCAATTTGTTGGCAGTTCTTACAACAACAATCTTGTAATTATTTCCGAATATTACTATCGAAATCGAGTTATTTTTAGAAAAACTAACTCTACAATAGCGCAACGGAAAACGATACAAAAATTTCACACAACTCTTGTATCTATTCATCCATTGATGCCCCACCAGCCCTAGGCGTGACCGGCCAGTGACCACACACACACACACACACACACTTAACAATGTAGCAGTAAACAGCTGCAGCTGAATGCACCCAGTATCAACCACTGCTGTGACCAGTTCCACAGGAACCGGCCAGAGGAATGAGACCGTTGGCCACAGAACAGAACGGACAGTCGGACACGCTCTGGGGCTTTAAGGAATGCTTTGGTCTTGTGATTGTGATCACTTGTGATCTTCCCCCGCAGAGGTGGCAAGGATCAATTTAAATACAAAGGTGCACTATGCTGTTTCAGGGCTCGGGGGGGGGGGGGGGGTACATTTGTGTCTGGGTAGAGCCAGGGCGTGGCGAGCGGACAGCGCTTCATCCTCTCACACTCACAGCGACGTTCACTGACCAGCAGATCATCTTGACTTGATATCTAAGAAATGTCCGGTTTCAAAGCATTATTGAGCAAAAGCCGACCTATTTAACAAATTAGGACCACTTAATAATGGTTTCCTACAGGCTAGAACATAAACACTATCTGCAGCTCAGTCTCTGAGGTGCACGCCTCCACACGGCCCCTTCAGGAGCGTATATTGGGGTGTGTGGTCCTGTCAGGCTCATTGATACGCCCACTCGCTCGCTGTGTGGATACTGCCGACACACACTGCTTGTGTTCGGACGGACGTGGGGGCGGGTTGTGATCATCACACAGTTTTAGGACGAGGGAGCTGGGAGGGTCAACTCTGTGTGGGATAATTGGTATGTTTGCATTCGGACACGCAGCCTCTCCCATTAACGTGCGCTTAAGAAGACCAGGAGTCCAGTCCGAAAGGGGCCAAATTAAGTGTTTATTAGGGCAGGGCAATTAATCACATTTCATTTTCAATTACGGTTCCGGCTCCCGGCGATTTATGAAGACAAGATAATCGAGATGTGGATTTTTAAGATTCAAGATATTTATTTGTCATTGCACAATTAAACGGGCCGTTACACCGTACACTGAAAATCTTAGCCCCCCCCCCCCCCCTTCACATATATTTCCAAAATATAGACTTAAACTAGAAATTAAGAAAATGTTTAATGCTAAAATTAAGAATCTTAAAACGGATAAAAGTACAAAAATAAGGCAGAGTGACAGACAGTGTTGCACATTCAGTTCACAGTGTAGTGGTAGAAGGATATAAAGTGCACGATGCATTGTTGCAAATAATGTTATTGGAGGTGACTGTGAATCCATAATAAATTCACAGAATGTCAACGAGTAAATCGTGTTAAATAATTGTGATCTCAGTATTGACAAAAAATAATGGTGGTCATGATTTTTGCCATAATTGAGCAGCCCTTCCATCAATTTCCCCATCGATTCTGAGGAAATGTATGAAGGAACTCACATTTGGAGCGGGTTAAGTTACAACGCCTGTCTCATTACCTGGCCTCTCTCTACAATCACCCGCTTGAAACTTGGTATTTACTACTAAGGGAGCGGAAGCATTTAATTCAGGTCCCGGTTGCCGTCTCGTCTGTGTTGCTCATTGTCTCTTTAAGCCGGAGCTCGTTTATCCCCCCGCCCCCTGAAACTCGCTCACAAACAGCTATGTAAACAAGGAAGTCATGCGTCTCTCTGGTTTCATTTTACACTCTAGGCTCGGTTCCCAGGGGCTTTGTCTTTGTTGAACCAAACGTGTCACAGTTCCACCTTAACATCTGTTCTCCCAGACTCCGCCCGCAGAGAGGAGAACTGGCAAGACGCGCTGCCTGGCCCGTCTGCTTCTCTGCAGAAGCATATTCTCCCCGACTGTAGATGACGACCTGTCAAACACTTCACCAAACCCTGATTTAAAATGTGTGCTTTTTGTTCCGTTTTGATGCATAAGAGTTGAAAGAGTCAGCGTTTTATTATTGCTCATTTAATAGGCTTACTGTACTACAATACAGAAAATTAACACTGTACTACAATACCGAACATTAATACTGTACTACAATACAGAACATTAATACTATACTACAATACCAAACATTAATACTGTACTGTACTACAATACAGAACATTAATACTATACTACAATGCAGAACATTAATACTATACTACAATACAGAACATTAATACATCTAACGACCAAGTCCACAACAATCCTTAAGCAGCAGCATAATTATCATTTTATAAATAAATACAAAAAATAACTGACTACCAGCCAGGTGAGGTGACGGACTACTGTAGTGCTGGGTATTAAATAATTATAATCGGTACTCAAACCATTGTGGCAATATTGTTCTTGAGGTAATATCTATCAAACCTTTCTAAAAATGTTGTTATAATAATTAAACAATTTATTTCAAAACGATTTGTTTTGTAGCTCTTACAACGAGCAAACATTTTGTAGTTATTTCTTTTAGAAAAACACAATAGTGCAATATTAAAACGGAAAACACTGTTTGCACTATTGTGTTTTTCTAAAATAAATAACTAACAACTACAAAGATGTATAGGAAAAAAAATATTTAGGAGGGCTTTTAAATTTGTATCCATTGATACCCAACCAGCCCTAGGGGTGACCAGCCGGTGAGCACACACACTAACAATGTAGCAGTAAATACTAGCTGCTGAATGCTGCAGCCAGCCAGACCCTTTAGGCTGATCACCCAGTATCAACCACTGCTGTGACCAGTTCCACAGGAACTGGCCAGAGGAATGAGACCCTTCGCTTGGCCACACTACACCCTAAACAGCTGGTGATCAACTGTGTAGAGCAGGGCTATTCAACTAAATTGTTCAGGGGGCCACATTGTCAGAAACCCAAGGGGCCAGGGGCCGGACTGCCACGGCGCCTCCCCGTGCTATGAATATATGTACACTTGACACAACACGCAACCACATTTTAGTATACTTTTCAAAAAAAAGTGCTTCATTTATGTGCCACATCTGCAACATCTCCTGCAGAAAGTGCTTCATTTATGACTGTGCAACAACTGCAACATCTCCTCTTCAACATTTCAATATTTAAAATAAAATAAAAAACAAACAAGTGCATGATGTGCATCTGAACATTCTAACATCAACACTTGAACAAAAAAACACATTTATAGTGCAGCTGAGCTTATGAAAAAGTGCTTCATGTCTGTGCAACAACAGCAAATGACAGCATCTTATTAGCACTTATTGTCCACTCTTAACTCTCAAACATCAGGGGGGTGGGGGGCAGACAGGCCTAGCCTACATACACACATCTAATGAGAGCGATTGCACTTCTTTGACTGGGCAATGGCAGAGAAAGAGGGTTCATAGGAAGTGAGGGCTACCCGCAAACAGTGATGCAAATGCTCATTTGTCAAGGAGGCATGGTTGCTTGTTTTAATGGCATTCATGTGAGAGAAACTGGATTCACAGGTGTATGCTGAGCCAAACATTGTTAGCACAGATATTGCCAGCGTTTTTATTTTGGGGAATGTCTTGACATGAATACACTTTATCCAAAATGTTGTGGTGGATTCATTCTCAAGTGCCTGCTTCAGAGCAGATGATGCTTGCATGTCAATTATTTCAAGTTGCAGGAGACCTTCATCAATGTGAAGTGATGCAAGGAACTCTTGTCCTTTTGTGGAAATAGCAGCTACATTGGCAAATGGGTTGCTCACAAAATGCATCAATTCTCTGGACATGTCAAATTCATCAAATCGACTTGCAAAGTTTTCCCTCAATTTATCAATGAAATCTGTCATTAATTGACTTTTGGCTCAATTGTGCGTGTTAACGTTGACATGAAAAAAAAAAAAGAAAAAAAAATTATTATCATGTAATCTTTGGCGGGCCGGTCAGAATCATCCCGCGGGCCGCCAGTTGAATAGCCCTGGTGTAGAGCATAAAAACAAAGCGGGGCTCACAACTCACTTGATGCTCCAAGGTGTTTTAATTGACAAATAATAGCAGTAGATACAACGTTTCGACCGACCCTTCCGGCCTTTTTCAAGTACTACTGTTTTTACATTTTGGCTCGGCACCAAGGAACGGAGGATGTCTGTGCGTTATTTATTTTTTCCAACTGTGTAGAGCAGACAGCCAGACACTACACCCTAAAGGCTGGTGATCAACTGCGTAAAACAGACACTCTCTGAGGCTTTAAGGAGCTTTTTGGTTGATGTTGTGTGACTTGCGATCTTTCCCCACAGAAGGCAGGGATCCATTTAAATTCTAAGGTTCACTGTGCCGTTTCGGGCGAATTATCTTAAGGCATAATGGATCAAAATCACTCCGAGGCACTGCAAGCCCAGAAGATAGTAAATTGGGTTGTAAACAAAATTCCAGACCCTGCCGTGGGTTCGATCCCTCACAGGAGAAATCTGTGTGGGGAAGTGAAATTAATAACACTCTCTCCCCACCCTCAATACCCATTCTTAAAGTGCCCTTGGGCAAGGCAGTTGACCCCAAACTGTTGCAGTGGAGCTGCTCATTGGCCAACAGTGTCAGACTGTGGTTGTACTGGGCACCTCCTAGTGGTCAACAGTGTCAGACTGTGGTTGTACTGGGCAGCTTCTAGTGGTCAACAGTGTCAGACTGTGGTTGTACTGGGCAGCTCCTAGTGGTCAACAGTGTCAGACTGTGGTTGTACTGGGCAGCTCCTAGTGGTCAACAGTGTCAGACTGTGGTTGTACTGGGCAGCTCCTAGTGGTCAACAGTGTCAGACTGCGGTTGTACTGGGCAGCTCCTAGTGGTCAACAGTGTCAGACTGTGGTTGTACTGGTTAGCTCCTAGTGGTCAACAGTGTCAGACTGTGGTTGTACTGGGCAGCTCCTAGTGGTCAGACGACACGGTGGTGGTGGGGCTGATCTCGGACAACGACGAGAAGGCCTACCGGGAGGAGGTTGAGGTACTGGAACGCTGGTGCCAGGACAACAGCCTGCTCCTGAACATTGGTAAAACCAAGGAGCTGATCGTGGATTATAGGAGAGGACAGCAGGAGACGCACACACCACTGATGATTAACGGGGCTACCGTGGACAGGGTGAGCAGCTTTAAGTACCTGGGGGTCCACATCGCAGAGGATCTGACATGGTCAACACACATAGACACAGTAGTAAAGAAGGCGAAACAGCGCCTCTACCACCTGAGACAGTTAAGGAAGTTCAGAGTATCGGGGAAGATACTCCAGTCCTTCTACTCAGGAGCTGTAGAGAGCATCCTGACCGGAAACATCACTGCCTGGTATGGAAACAGCACGGCACAGGACAAGAAGGCCCTACAGAGAGTGGTGCGCTCAGCCGAGCGTACCACGGGTATTGCACTACCTCCCCTGCAGGTTCTATACAACAAGAGGTGCAAATCCAGAGCCTGCAGAATAATGAAAGACCCCCACCACCCCAATAACAGCCTGTTTCAGCTGCTGAGGTCAGGCAGACGCCTGCGAACCCCAGCTACTAGGACAGAGAGGCTTAGGCTTAGCTTCTTCCCCCAGGCCATCAGAGTCCTGAACAATGAACATTGAGTACCACAGAACACTGAACTATCCACACATAAGCACACATGAGCACACACACGACACGCACGCTGTGCACGCTCACACACTAGCAGCCACTTTAACACTTCAACATGAGCGGGCACACACTCATGCGCACACACTCGCACTTATTGCCAAAAGGAAAGGCCACTTTAAATCAGTATTAGCAACAGTAACGGTGTATTGCACTACCAAAGCTACCTAGCATGTCCTATATGCTCTGTAAATAACTATGTACAGATACCGATTCTGATGTCACACCATGTTACCTGTTATTGCACAATGTTTTTTGTATTGGATTCTATTATATGTTGTACCCACTCTATTGCACATCGTTGCGGGCAAGACCACCCGCATTTCATTGTATACTCGTATGCCATGACAAATAAAACTCTTGACTTGACTTGACTTGACTTACTGGGCAGCTCCTAACTAGTCAACAGAGTCAGACTGGTTGTACTGGGCAGCTCCTAACTAGTCAACAGTGTCAGACTGTGGTTGTACTGGGCAGCTCCTAGTGGTCAACAGAGTCAGACTGGTTGTACTGGGCAGCTCCTATTGGTCAACAGTGTCAGACTGTGGTTGTACTGGGCAGCTATGCTTATGTTATTGAACGTGTAACACTAACTATATATAACGTTAATGCCACAAAACGAATGTTTGTGTCATTTTAACAGCAGATACTTTCTTAAATGCCATCTTCCCGAGAGAGGGGTGTTGACGGGGAGCTGTGATGGGTTCGCTTGGTTGTGTTATTAATAGCATTGAACAGCTAACCGAAAGCTAGCGTTAACTAACATTAAAGGTTTAGCCATAACGTTACCTTGGCTAAAGTTGGGGCTATTCATAATCCAGCAATAATGGCTGCAGACCTGCAAGCAAAGTACAGCAAGTTGGCAAAGGAGTATTCCAACGTAAATCACATTTTCACCAGTAACGTTAGTCTTCCATCTCCCGGTAGCTCATGCTAGCTCATGTTAGCGTCGTCACTGAGCGACCACCTCGCGTACACAATTAATGACATCTTGCGGACAGACATATCGGTGACAATGTTTAGCTTTTAGTGCCAAATGATAAGAGTCTGAAGCGGAGTCTCAAAAGAGAATGTTGAATATTTAGTAGTAACTTTGATGCAGTAGCTTGTGTGTGTGTGTGGGGGACTGGGGGCGGCGCCGTTGTGCAGGACGCGACTGAATTTATCGGCTACTGCCATCGGTACATTTGAGCTTATCGGCCGATAGGCCGATTGCAGTCAACAAGGCACTTATCGGCCGATACCGATACCCGACCGATACATCGGTGCACCCCTACCATTAATCTAAGCATACATGCATTTATACATACATTCATATATCCATTCATACATTTATTTATTTATTTATTGTGTTGTGTATATGTATTTATTTATTGGGTTGTGAGGGTATTTGGTGTTGGAGGTTGTTTTTAGATAATGTGTGTATAGGAAACGGTTGATGTGTAGCACCTGTTTAGTCTTGTTAATTAATTATGTGTGGCACCTGTGGAGGGGGAGGAGTGCAGGTGTCATGAGGGCTGCGTGCCCAAGGTTCTGGGTTCTTGCCCTGCACCAGTTACACTGTAGGTAGTGATGCACCGATGTGAAAATTGTGGCCGATACCGATAACCGATATTAATATTGCTGTTCTGGCCGATACCGATATTTACCGATGTCGATATCTCTGTATAGAAAACACTTTTTTATGATAATCAAATAAAGAGCTATTTTCCAAAACGCATAATTTTTTTTACTTTTGTAACTTATTTTCAGAAATGACTGATATTTTGAAACTATTTAAGGCCAAAACATGTAAAAAGAAGAAAAAAAAATATATATATAAAAAAAAAAAAAAATTAAAAAACGTTTTTTTTTTTTTTTTTTTTATATATATCGGCCCTATCTTGATATCGGACCGATACCGATGTGTAAAAAAACGGCCATATCGGCCGATATTATATCGGCGGCCGATATATCGTGCATCACTAACTGTAGGTGACTGAGGGAAGTGCCGTATGTGTATTGTTAGTCTGTTTGTCTCTGTGGTGGTGCTTCACCAGATAACGGTTGCAAAATGGGTAACTAGGGAAGCGCCACCCAGTAAGTGTTTTGTCTATCAGATGCCGTTATCGTGGAACGCATCTGATAGACTGCAGAGGTAGTATAGTTTAGTTATTTATTTTGTTTACGTCACTTGTTATGAAATGTCACCTCTGCACCTTGGAGGCTGGGAAATAAAACAACACCAAGACCATTTTTCCGACTACGCCATTGTTTGTGGGAGTTTTTTGAGGAGTCTAGAAAGAACCCCGTCACAGTCAGGTACTGTACATGTGACACAGATTACAGTGTTTACATCTGTCTGCTTGAGAAAATACCATGTTCTGCAATAAAAATGATTGAAGTGAGATGAACAGACTGAACTTTATTTTATTAGATAAAACATGTTGACAAAGTTTTACTTTGCAGTTGAAAAAAGGTAATAAATTAAATTTGATAATATATTTCTTTCCGCAATACTCAGCGTATCGCGATATATTTAGTATCGTGATACTATCGTGACGCAAGTATCGCGATAGTATCGTATCGTGAGGTCTCTGGCGATTCCCACCCCTAGTCAACAGTGTCGGACTGTGGTTGTACTGGGTAGCTCCTAGTGGTCAAGTGTCAGACTGTGGTTGTACTGGGCAGCTCCTAGTGGTCAAGTGTCAGACTGGTTGTAATGGGCAGCTCCTAGTGGTCAAGTCAGACTGGTTGTACTGGGCAGCTCCTAGTGGTCAACAGTGTCAGACTGCGGTTGTACTGGGCAGCTCCTAGTGGTCAAGTCAGACTGGTTGTACTGGGCAGCTCCTAGGTGTGAATGAGTGGAACTATGTGAAGTAGGGCGTTGCTGAAAAAGAGCGTCCCATGCTATTTGGCATCCCATGCTATTTGGCAAACCATTATTTGCACTATGCTTCTGCACAATTCTGCATCCTGAAACTACTTTCATACCATAGCTGGGATGATCTCACATCCAACAAACCCCAATATGATCTCTGCGACACACCAGTATAAGCCGGGATACTGCAGCATGTAATCACTGTTTACTGTTGTGTTTTGTGGGTTCCTGAGTTCCATTTCCATGTTTGGTGCTTGCTGTGTTCTGTTGACTCATGCATCAACCACAGAAGTGACGTTCCATTTGGCCCCCCTGGTTCAAAAGCTCCCATATTTTACTATGGAGACGGTGTGACATTTTGCAATATAAAACATTGGATCAACTTGCAACATTACTTTGATAAATTGATAAGTATAACGTCTGCTGCCAGGATCAGTGCATCTCTCTCCTATCTGCTACACACCCTTTTGTTTATTTACTTTAGTATGGACTAAACCTAAAAACGAAATGCTAAACCACTTACAACATATTCTACACACACACTTACCTAGTGATGCACCGATGTGAAGATTGTGGCCGATACCGATAACCGATATTAATATTGCTGTTCTTGCCGATACCGATATTTACCGATGTCGATATCTCTGTATAGAAAACACTTTTTTATGATAATCAAATAAAGAGCTATTTTCCAAAACGCATATTTTTTTTACTTTTGTAATTTTTTTTCAGAAATGACTGATATTTTGAAACAATTTAAGGCCAAAACACAACCGATACCGATGTGTAAAAAAACGGCCATATCGGCCGATATATCGGCGGCCGATATACCGTGCATCACTACACTTACCCTACTGATTTACTGACTCTGACACGCATGCCTGGTTGTATTTAGTTTATCTTCTTCATTTATTGTAATAAATTGATTATTGAACGTTTCCTGTGCCCCCATCCTTTGTTGCAATAAATTAACACTTTGACTGTCATGAAACGTCTTTAGACGTCTTTGCTGGCCATGCTAAAGTTGCCGGAGGACGCTTTACGTCGTCCTTATATCAATATTTCAAAAATCTGCGATCGGATTCATATGTCCCCTCTGCTGGCCTGAGATCCACCAGCAGGACCCACTGAGCTCTCTGGCGGTTCAGGAGCGCCATCTGGTGGCCGATCGGCGCAATCGCTTAAACAGGATGTGCCATAGAGGTTGTGCTAGACGTCCGTATTGCTTCCGGCCACTCGGTACATGTCCCGGGACTCTGGCTCGTCACGCTTCATAGCGATCGATTGCCAATAACTCGATAAACAACATGATTTGGACGTATATACCATTATACAAGCTGGAGATGGACCGGGTAAATTGCCATCCCATAATGATAGAATTTCTACTCTACGATGATCGCCCAACGGCGCGCGGAGACTGGGGTGAGTTTGAGCGTGTAACGTTACCGTCTTCGATACTAACTGCTATTATCAACATTTGACCCACATTAGATGATTGGTATAACGCTGCCCACGGAATTATAAACGCCCCCTCGCCCATCCGGTCAACATCAGATGACGTGTAGTAACTTCTAGAAGTACGTCTAGTTGGAATTTTTTATATCGCGCTGATTGCCATCAAACTGTATTTCATCATCAATATAATGCATTTGGGGCTATATATCACGTTCTGGAGAAAGCTGCAGAAAGAGATGAAAACATACTTATACATTAGACCATACTTTACTATGAATATGTGAATGAAAAAGTTTAACGTTGCTACACAATGAACAATACATATAGGACTTTGAATGGGCCCTAATAATGGCAATGTAGCAATAGAATTTAAAAAGTTATAGCCCTGCAAAGAAGGGGACTTTCTCCATAGACAAATAGCGCTGGCAATCTATGGTATATCATGAATTTAACCTTAGGCAGCCAAAGTGTTAACTAAATACAACCAGGTATGTGTGTGACAGTCAATAAATCTGTGATGTTAGTTGGTGTGTGTGTGTTGTAAGGTGTGAATTAGTCCATAAAGTAAATAAACAAAAGGCGGTGTAGCAGATAGGAGTGAGGGACCACACTGATATAATATCATCACGCAAAATATTGTGATATATCACTATCGATTTCCCCCCCAAGTTTATTGTGTAAAGTACAGGGGTACCAATTTTGTCAGATCAAACGTGCTGAAAGAAGGTAATGGGGGGACTGGGGTATCCTTTATTTTTTATATATTTTTTAAGCAGCATCAACATTTTAACTTGGTAATATATGTGTGGGAAAAGGATTAACAATACCTAGGCATAACAAAAAATATTGTTTGGTTCCTGTTGGTTGTCAGTTAAGGCCATGAGTAGGTAGGGAATTTATTTTATTAAATTTTTTCCCACGGCGACTATGGATAGGGAATTTCTTTATTTAATTAAAATGTTCACAACAACATGGATGCATGTACTCTGCCAGCATGTTTAATATCCATAATACTAAAGGTTTGACTAAGATTTGTATGAAACTTTATTGTAAAAAAAAATATATATAATAATTCTGATTTATTTTATATTTTTTAAAATATTTTATTTTTTAAAACTCATAAAATAAATTGGGTCGCACCTAAATCGGCAGGGTCGGTCGGCAACCGGAACCAAACCATTATTTTTGTTAGGCCCTAGCTTACTATTTAGGTGTTGACGTTTAAAACGTCAGTAGCAGGCGCCAGTCACTTGGTATCCTGTCACTGTGAAGTTGAGCCGCCTCAAACCCGCCCTCTTTTTATTTTTTTTTATCCTTTGAGATGGGTTTGATTTAGTATTCCGCACCACATCATAATAATAAATACATGATATGATACACATACTTGTCCGAGGCCTTGAAGGCAGCAAGGGAGTCTGAGGCCTTGACATCACAGGGCACTACCACAGAGTGGAGGTAGAGCAGTCGTCTGGTAATCGGAAGGTTTCTGGTTTGATTCCCGCTCCTCCCGGGCAGTGTGTCGAAGTGTCCTTGAGCAAGACACTTAACCCCTAACTGCTCCCGATGAGCAGGTTGGCACCTTGCATGGTCACCTCCACCGTCGGTTTGTGTGAGTGAATGGGTGAATGTGAGAAACGAATTGTAAAGCGCTTTGGATGAACGGACGTTAAATGTGACCTGTCTTGTCTCCGTCTCTCAGGTGCAGCGGCGTTCATAGTCTCCACCAGCAATGCACACGTGCGGATCAAAGAGAACGACGGTGAGTCCTGAAGAGAGCTGACTGGAGACGCTTAAAACTGGGGATGGCACGGTACCGATACCACAGCCTTGAGTATCTACCGATACCAGGGCTGTCACAAAAAGTCTAATTCAAAATTCTTTGCAGAATTGTAGACTAGTTTGAATTTCAGTGTAAAAAATAATAATAATAAACTTAGAAAAAGTCAAAGTTGACAACTTTTTTTTTACCATGGTATGTTTGGTATCATTCTTTTCAGCACAGTCTCACCTATATGACCTGCCAGTTTTTTTTATTATTTTATTATTATCACATTTATTTTTATATATATATATTTTGAATCAAGTTCGAATCTCGTCTTTTTATGTAAATTCGAAATTAATGTGACAGCCCTAACCGATACCCATCCGATACATAGTTTTCCAAGCATTTACAAATAAACTTGCACATGTGCTTGACTTGTACTTATTTTGGACAGCAGTGTCGGAGATAAAATGCCGGTTTGGTAACATGAAACGGGGCTAAGCGTCGGAAACCTACTTTTTCAACAACAGAAAGGGGCTGGTCGTCCTGCACAATAAATTCAGTTATTATTCTCGTTTATCTGCGTTTGTGCTTCTGAATGGTTTCCAGCGATGTTAGCTGCTGTTTTGCTCTTCTTTGAACTTCAAATAAATCCACACAGCTGACATGATTGCGGCGCGCTGCTAACAGTAACAAGTTGACTCATGTTTAGCTAACGCTGTTGTCGCGCTAATACTGTCTGTTCACGTGATGGCACGCTTTACAGCATATATCGGATCGGAAAATACTTCCAGTTTTTCCCGATATCAGATCCTGTGAATTTGGCCAGTATGACAAACCGTTTGACTTATGGAAGGAGCAGTTGTCTGAGAAACTATCTTCTACTAGTGTACCAGAAAGAAATCTATTTGGTCTATCTTGAGGCAATTTAATAATATTTCAGAAATGACTAAATTCTTACTGCAATAAAGACGTTCTACAGCCTAAGACACTGATATTTGATTGAGTGTTTGCCTCTAATAAAAACGGTTGTGTTTTTTCAGGCGGTGACCTCACCTGCACGTACTCTGGTGACTTTGGCTCAAACCCCAGGATTGAGTGGAAGTTCAATGACATGAAAGGAACACAGACTTACCTGGTTTATAACGGAGTACCCACAGGTAAGTTTGATTATTTTTCTTTGTTTGATGGAAATGTTTTCAAATGGTCTCTGTGCCCACGTTTGTCATGTTGGCATCACTGTGCAACATTGGGACTGTTTTCACCTTAAACTTACCTTAATCAACTAGAGATAATTTGGTTACCCATAATGTCCAGCAAAACCTTGCCACCAGAGGAATGACCATGCACCATAAATCATTAACATTTCTTTTTCAGTAATTGAACCCTTGCACTGAATAACCATATACCGTACTTTTCGGACTATAAGCCGCGGCTTTTCCCCCCATTTTTCGACCCTGCGGCTTATATAACGGTGCAGCTTATATTATATGTGGACCAAACCCGAAAATGTAAAAATCGAAATATATTGTGTCCGACAGTATTGTGTCCCAATGCTGGTGGGAAGACTACAAACGAGAAGCTGGGTGTGGTCGTGCGCGTGCACTTAGCGAGGTGTTAAAACACACAAGAATAGCTACTTGTTTGTTGAAATGTTAATAAATGGGAGCTTCCTCAAACAGCCATCTCTTTTCTGACAATCCCCTCTGTGCACGAACCCTTACATATGGTAATTAAACATTAAAACACCTGCGGCTTATAGTCCAGTGCGGCTTATATATGTACACATCATTCAATTTAGCTGCTGCGGCTTATAGTCCGGTGCGGCTTATAGTGCGAAAAGTACGGTAAGTCAGTTTAGACATTTCTTTAGATGGCCCATCTCAACCTCTACTCTTTTTAACTGAGTGAACACAACACTCTAACTTACCATCTTTAGATGGTAGAAGCTAACGACAACATCTGTGTAGTGACGTCAGTGAATACACGGATGTTGTTAGCTTCATAGCAACGTTACTCTGGAAAGCGTTATATGGTTCTTCATCTGGGGTACTCAACGGTACGACTCCTCTCTCACGACAGCACCGTACGGTGGACGGGTGACGCTGTTTGGTGCCACCGTGAGGTTCAACAAGGTGACCCGCAAAGACAATGGAGTCTACGTCTGTGTCATTTCCTCCAACAGCCACGGTGGCGAAACCAGTGTGAAACTCACTGTTTTGGGTAAGACTGCTTTTTTTATTTTCCATTTTCATTTAAGAGTATTTTATACAGGAGAGAAAACAATGTTGGACACACAAATATTAGAAATAGACAATTTATTCAAATGTATACATATGTTTTTGGTGGGGGATATTTTCTGGGCTCCTAATTTGAAAGAAAAGTAACATACGAATGAAATGTACAGTAAATGGTAAGAGTTGGCAAATGGAGAGAACACTAATAAGGGAAGCGCAGTAATGAAACTGAAAAGCAGAAATGAAGAAAGAAGTCTGGCTACAAAGGAAACAAAAAACTGGCTACAAAAAACATCCTACGGCGGTATTTTATTTCAATGTATGGAAGTATATAAATACTTTTTTATTTTTATAAATGGACAAATACAAACTGTATATAAAAAAAAAAAACAAGATGTCTGAAGTTGCAATGGCTCATTTGTATATAGCCTAAACGATGTTTATCGTCAATTCTTTTGGGGTCTCTTTTTTTGGTTTACCTTTCAAAATAGACTTCCTTAAAAATAAAATAAACAAAGTATTCTGTGACACTCATTGTTTTGGTGCAGATTGTAAAAAACACTGTACCCTTTACATACTGGCCACTGATCCCTTAGTAGTAGAGTAATTAAGAGCCCTTCTGATCTAATCTGAAAGACAAACTGGTCCATGCCTCCTGTAAGAAGAGAGAGCAAAACATTTACCTAATGGCTGCTAAATGTAGAGCAGGTCAAGTCAAGAGTCACTTTATTTGTCCCATCAGCTGGGAAATTTGTCTTGGGCTTACACCCACTACAGCCACAGACACGTATACATACAGACATGACGCAACACAACTGACTCCAAACAGTAAGTAAAGTACCTGCTGTACCTGGCAACACCACATATATAGAATAGTATACCCAAATATTGGTTATCGAATATCGATAATATAACAACCAAATATCAGTTATTCGATAATTGTCGGCCATTTATCTGGCACTATTTAAAAGTTTAACTGAGATTGGAATAAAGGAGTTTTTAACCCTATTTAGTCTCTAGAGCGTGGAACTCTAAACATCCTCCCAGAGGGCAGTAGCTCATACTCGGCATGTAAGACATGGGAGGGGTCCGAGACTATTCTATTGGCTTGCCTTAGAGTAGTCAAAAATAGATGTGCCCAGTGCAATACTATGGGTGCTAAATGTAGAGCATGTTCCAAGTGCAATACTATGGGTGCTAAATGTAGAGCATGTTCCCAGTGCAATACTATGGGTGCTAAATGTAGAGGCTGTGCCCAGTGCAATACTATGGGTGCTAAATGTAGAGGCTGTGCCCAGTGCAATACTATGGGTGCTAAATGTAGAGGCTATGCCCAGTGCAATACTATGGGTGCTAAATGTAGAGGCTGTGCCCAGTGCAATACTATGGGTGCTAAATGTAGAGGCTGTGCCCAGTGCAATACTATGGGTGCTAAATGTAGAGGCTGTGCCCAGTGCAATACTATGACTAACTGTACTTTTCATTAGTCGTCCTCATACTGGAACACATTACCCAGTCAATGATATAATTACATGTACCTCACAGTGTGATATACATGATCAAAACGTCCATGGCCATAATCCAGTGCATTAAACCCGCGTGACCTTTTGAGAGGAACTTTTTACCATTTTATTTTCCATTCCACTGCGGTCTTTCTTTGTTTTTTCTGTTGCCAAAATGCACGCACGCACATCATCGTTTACAAACTGTGAAAAGGGTCCATTGGCTGCCACACGTCAGTCATAATAATAATAATAATAATACATCTATTTTATATAGCGCTTTTCCAGGTGCTCAAAGACGCTTCACATGGGCAGGAGAGACAAACTATGGCAAAACAAAAAAACAGAACAAAACAGAACAAAAATAATACATGACAAAATAAAATAAAACCGACAGAATTAGAGGTCAAAAGCAAGATTGAAAAGGTGGGTTTTGAGGGCTGATTTAAAAGATGTCGGGGTGTTTGCATCACGGATATGACTGGGGGAGGGCATTCCAGAGGGAGGGGGCAGCAGCAGCAAAGGCCCTGTCGCCCCAGGTCCGGAGCTTGGTCGTGGGAGGTGTTAGGAGGTTGGCATCTGCAGACCTAAGGCGACGGGTGGGCGTGTGACGGTGGAGGAGGTCGGACAGGTAGGGAGGGGCAAGGTTGTTGAGGGCTTTAAATGTGATGTAGTATTTTAAAATGTATCCTGTCATGGCCGCTGTGTCCCCGCAGTGCCCCCGTCTCCGCCCCTCTGCAGGGTCCCCACGGCGGTGACGACGGGCCGCGCGGCGGTCCTGTCCTGCCGGGACAACGAGGGCTCGCCGCCCCCCACCTACAAGTGGTTCAAAGACGCCATCCTGCTCCCCGAGGACCCCAAGAAGTTCCCCCAGTTCAAGAACGCCACCTACCAGATCAACCCCGTGACTGGGAATCTGGTCAGTGACTCCTCATCATCATCATCATCAAAGTCAGCTTTATTGTCACCGCTCGTAATGTGCAAGACATGCAGAGAAATTAAATATATAAATAACGAGATCTATAAACATAAAGTAACATATGGTCAGTATACAGGACTATATACAATGTAGACAGTGGCTAAAAAATGTATGAGTGAGTGTAAATATAGAGGTAAATGAGAACTTAGTGCAAAACCTTTAGCAGCAGTGTCATTATGAGGCAGGGCCGTGTGTCTATATCAGTACTGTGCTGCAGAAAGGCATCAGAACACAGTGAGAAAGTATGAAGTATTGAAAAAAAATGTACTTACAAATTGTTGGATTCTTACAATGAGAGCTCACACTTTCCTCTAGTTCATGGATATCCGTTGAGTGTGTTTTTGTTTTCCAAAAAAGCTAAATCATGGCAGCATGTACATGTCAACAGACAAAGGTATCCAGGAGGGAAAAGTTGTTTTTAGGACCGGTAGTGGATTTAAGTGTCGGAGCCAGTTCTGGTATTGAGAAATGTCCTACCCAATGGCCAACTAAACCCTCTGTCTAGTCATTTACATTTAGTCATTTAGCTGAAGCTTTTATCCAAAGCGACTTACAAGTCAGCAGGAAGGGTACAACTCGGCTAAGGGTCAGTGATATTGTTCATCAAACAGTGTTGAACTTGAGTGCTACAGTCTTGAGTGCATAGAGACATATTAGCGTAGTAGGGGTGTAACGGTACACACAAACCACGGTACGGTACCTCGGTTTTGAAGTCAAGGTTCGGTACGGTTTTCGGTACAGTGGGGGAGAGTTTGGCTTTCCATGTTCCACTCAGGGGTGATGTAGTGTGCAGTAACTAATTGTACTTGTAGGGCTGTCAACGAATATTCTATATTGAAATTAATAATCGACTTGTACATTTTTTTAAAGAAAATAATAATTATATTAGATTGTGAAAAAAAAACAGCCCCCGGTGGGCGGTTGTTAGTGGTTAACATACCGTTGTATTCGTTCAGTACACTACACAGCCGTTCGGTACGGTACACACTGAAACTTGTTCGGTACGGATACGTGTACCTTTACACCTCTAGTAGGTAGTAATATAGGCACGGTGGATTCCTTAGTAGCAAAGTGCATATGGTAAAAGGCACGAAGGTTAATATTTTTGTTTTCATTTCAGTCTAAGTCTAGTCTAGGTCTAAACTGCAATGGGCTGTATTGGTTTTTCTTATCTAGGTTTTAAACTGTCAGATTTTAAACTGTGCGTATCAAACAGGAAATACTGTCAGGTTTTCAACAACCTGACAAACAGTCATTCAGAACTGCACTTTTGCATTATTTTACTCGGATCTATTCTATTTTACTAACGTGTTTTATTGCACTGCACTTTTTTACAACACTATATTGCTGCTCTTTTATTACAGTTTATTTTAAAATTGTCGTATGTGTGACGATCAAACCGTAAACAAAGAGGCCTGTTGTGATGTTGGATCCTAATATATAAAGAACTGTGATTTGCTGTTATGTCTTGTCTTGACTTTGTCTATTTTTGTCTATTTTGCCCATTTTATGCCTGTCTTTTTCTTTTTTACTGCTGTGCAGCACTTTGAGCTGAAAGGTGCTATACAAATAAGTTATTATTATTATCTAACCAACATTCTTCACATCTGAATATTTACCCTGCCCCCTCCCCCATCATAGGAGTTTCCCAGTGTTGCCAAGAAGGACACTGCGTCTTATTACTGTGAAGCCAGCAACGAGGCCGGGCCTTCCCAGCGCTGTAAAGCCATGCAGATGGATGTCCGTAAGTTACCGTTTGAATTAATTGACTGACTTTTTATTATGATTATTCAATTCGACAACATTTGACAACATTGGAGACCGTGTCACACACAATATTCCATATCAAAAACGTCATGTATTACACAATAATGTAATGGGGCTCAGTAGGTAGAGCAGTCGTCTGGTTTATCCCGAGGTTCCCCCATTCGATTTCCACTCCTCCCGGGCAGCGTGTCGAAGTGTCCTTGAGCAAGACTCATCGGGAGCCGTTAGGGGTCGTCACCTTACATGGCTGCCTCCGCCATCGGTGTGTGAATGTGGATAAAAGCGCTATATAAATGCAGCCGTTTACCATTTACAATATAGCTAGCGTGCTTATTTCCACTGAGCACCTTAATGAAGGCGCGAGGCATAGAAACGGTATATTAAAGCACTAATGCAGTAGCAATCGAATATTTACAATATGTCAATAGAACCATAATAGCAAAAGAGTGTGTTAGACTACAGTTGACCTATTTATTAGTCATGGAACATTATCGAGCTCTAAAGGAGGTCACACTAGACACGACTGCAAGTAGGTGTAATCCTCAAACCTGTTGTTGCAGGTGTGTAGAATGTGTGGTTTGCAAACGGGAGTCAAACCGGTTTGGCTGAACATGTCAGCCGGAACTGTCAAGAGGCAGCGCGTCGAAGTGTCCTTGATCACTTAACCCCCTAACTGCTCCCGATGAGCAGCTTGGCACCTTGCATGGTCGTCTCCGCCGTCATTGTGTGAGTGAATTGGGTGAATGTGAGGCATAAGCTGTAAAGCGCTTTAAAAGCTCTATAAAAATGTCAGTCCATTTACTTGACTCAGTCAAGCGATCTCTGGCTCCATCTGGTGGACAAACATGCAAACTGCTGCTGCAAAAGTGTAAGTCGCTCATTCTTTGTCTGGAGCGACCTCAGATTTACATCTCTGTGATGTCACTGATTTGGAGGGTTCTCTCTCTTTCTAGCTTTAGTAGAGTAGCTCATAAATGCTGACTGAACTGTCCTGGGTCACAGGAAGATGTGACTGATTCTTAAAATGGGTGGTATTCCCCTTTTTTATTTGTGTATTGTTGCGCTACCAGCGTTATTTTTTTTCGTAGCCGCATTTTGCGGAGACGCTCTCTGATTGGCCACTTCATGTGACATGTGCGCCCAATCGTGTGACGCCTGTTTCTACACCGGTTAAGCTTAGGCACTCTTTCGAAGTTGGTTAAGGTTAGAGTTTGTCTTAGAGCAGGGCGATAGAACACCAGCCCTGATTCCAAACTCTAACCTTAACCAACTGTGAAAGAGTCGCCTAAGCTTAACCAGTGATAAACTAGGCGTTAGGTCGTTTGCAGGCTGTTCGACCCGGAAATGGGCAAAGACACAGCTCGTCACGCGATTGGGCAAACATGTCAGTGGCCAATCAGAGAGCGTCAGTCAGTGGCCAATCAGAGAGTGTCTCCGCAAAATGCGGCTACGAAAAGAAATAACACGCGCTACCACATGTACACTTCTAATGCGTTTCCCTCTTATCCCACTAGAGGGCACAATTTCTGCCACATCAGAAACAAAATAAGCCACAGACTTGGCAGTCTAATTTCAAGGTGCTGTAAGTGGTATTTTTGTTAAAATAAGTAGTCTATATGTTAAAATAATAGCTCTACACTCCGAAAGCCATCACTGATATAGAGTGTCTGGTCAGTAACATGCCCCCCCCCACCAGTCCCTCTGCTCTGCAGTAAACACTAAATACATTTCCTGGTATCCCGTTTCTACTTTATCCAACCAGGAGAGGAAACTTCACACTGCAAACATTATCAGACAAAAATAAGAAATAAAAACTAGTTTTAAGAAATGTGTCCTTGAAACAAGTAAAGTAATCTACCGGTGCAGTAAGCACATTTTGGCATGGCAAGATGTCTTGAAATAAGTAAAAAAATCTAGGGTTCTCTCCCCTGATTGGATATGTGGGGGATGGGATTCCAGGAAATGTATTTTGTGTTTACTGCAGAGCTAGTTAACACTTATTTTAACAAGAACATTCCACTTACAGCAGCACTTTTTAAAATTGGGTGGGTTCTAAGGGTGTAGCAGTGCGCTGCGTCTCGAATGCAATCAACCTTCTGATTGGGTAGATTAGAACGTTCCTCATGGTCCCAGCCTTCTGATTGGGTAGATTAGAACGTTCCTCATGGTCCCAGCCTTCTTTGTAGCAGCAGCTGTTGACCTCAACTTCCTCGCTCAGTTCCTCACGTGACGCCCCCCGTGTCGTGCCACTTTCTCCAACGGCCAGACGTGTGAAACCTTGCGTTTGCGTTTTGAAGCTTCCCTAATTATCGATCACACTCGTGACACAAGTCCGTCTGCGAGGCGACCGCTTCACATTCATTACACCCATAACATTGCACACATTTCCAAAACTTGAAAATCCAAACTGAAACTGACCCTGTCCACCTGATTTAAAGTACATCTTGATTGTTTCATTTCGAGTCCATTGCGGTGGTGTACAGAGCCAACATTGTGAAAACTGTATAATAATAATAATAAATAATTACAAGCACTTTTCATACAGAAGTTGCAGTTCAAAGTGCTTCACAACAGTACAAAATACAGGCATAAGCGAGCATAAAAAAGATAGAGGTGGTAATGTAAATTTCCCCAAGGGGATCAATAAAGGAATATCTTATCTTATCTTAAATCAGTGTTAGGATCTAGCGTCCCAATAGGCCTTTCTGTTTACAGTTTCATTCAGTAATACAAATAATAAAAATAGTTTAAAATGATGATGTATGTCCAAATATATTTATAAAGTTGTGGGAAAAAAGTCAGCACACCGTCTGCAGTGTTCCCAAGTTTAATATAATTTAACACAACGTTTCGGCCTGTGGCCTTTTTCAAGTGTTCGGCCACGGGCCGAAACGTTGTGTTAAATTATATTAAACTTGGGAACACTGCAGACGGTGTGCTGACTTTTTTTCCCCCACAACTTTACATATCTATTTGAGTCAAGCACCCGTGGCTATATTTTGGATGTGCGTGAGTCTTTTCTACTACAAATATATTTATAAACCTGACTGTATGACATCACAATGACATGACGCATCAACAGTTTGTATTTTGGGATGCATGTCGAGATTGAGGCAAAATAAATATTCTAGTTTGTTTGGTATTCCTTTAACATCCTAGCCACTGCACGCACTTGACCATGTGACCTTCCCCTCTCTTCCAGGCGACGTGAACACGGGTGGCATCGTTGCCGGGGTGATCGTGGCTCTGTGTGCACTGCTGCTGCTGGGCTTTGGCCTGTGGTACGCCCACAAGAAAGGATACCTGCCCAGTGAGTTCACCGCTCTGTCGTAGCTCCATGCATCCATATGCTGCTGTTCACTGTTATTACACGTGTATAATCTGTTATTACATGTATATAATCTTGTTATTACATGTATGTGTTATTACATGTGTTATTACATGTATATATCTGTGTTATAACATGTATATATGTTATGTATATATGTGTTATTACATCTGTATGTGTTAATACATGTATATATCTGTTATTACATGTTATACCATGTATACATGTGTTATTACATGTATATACATGTGTTATTACATGTATATATTTTGTATCTCCCTTTTTATATAGAGAGTGACCAAAGTTCCGGATCTGACCGGGCCAGTCCCTCGAGTTAGCCCTTTGTCCTATGTCCCCCCCCAACAGAAGGAAAACATGTCCCACATTTCAATAAATCATGCTAATGTTAAATATATGAATTCTTATTGTTTTTGTCCTCCTTTATTAGTCACCATCTATGCACTAATGCACTGGAAGTAGCCTAGTCTATACTCCAGCGCACACACATACACATTGCTGGCTGGTGCTGCGTTTGTCGACACGCACACTTTGAGAACCATGGCAACGTTTAATTTTGCAGTGCAGTCTTCACTCACGCTGCCTGTTTTCATGGCGCGCGAAGAGACTTTTTATAATCACGCTCGCACGCCAGCCTTGTTTAGTCCGCTTGAATCGAAACCCTGGTGCGTTTACCTCCCCGTGGTGAGGTTCGTTTGGTAATCTTAACGATCCCTGCCCGGTCTGCCTGTTTGGGGTGGTCTTGGTCCGCCTCCAAGTGAACTCTGGGGCGGTTCGTTTTGAGGTTTCAAACCGAACCAAAAGCAGGAGAATACCCAAGAAATCGTGCATCTAATGAATCAGAAAACGTATAGTAGCCTATTTCGTAACATTTGTGCAACAAGACCAGGTGGAGTTCACCTGATTATTTCCCGTTTACCCCAAAAGTTCTTAATTAAGTTGTGTAGTGACATGAGTTAAATTGGGCTTAGTATGGGGGATATGTGTTGCCAGATTAGATCGAGCTACCATTTTGACCCCTACATACTACGTGTAGTTATTCCTGCACAACCTGGCAACCCAGAGTGAGCGTAGGATACCTTCTCAGTACCTGTGAAGTACCATCTCATCTGTGCGCTGTCAGCCTTCGATGAAAGGAATGAGGACAAAACTACCATAATGAAAGACATATCCTTGCAAGTTTGAAGCCACCCCCCCCTTTTTTTTTTAATGATGGCAGATATGGGTTTCAAAACGATGTCCAATAAAAGGCTGACCTGCGTGACCACATGGGTTTGATTGGAGGGTTTGGTTTGGTTGTCAATTGGCAACATGAACTATAATCAAAGCAAGAAGAACTGCAAGAAAAGTGACAGTTTAACTTTTGGACAATTTCGGACCATTTCAAACTAAAAAAAGGGTGTGAACTTAGTCAGAAGGCTCCTAGAAACAGCACGGCCCAGCAAGAAAAACAGGCCTATAAATGCAAAGCACTCTCCATGGTGCTGAAATATCTAATTGACAATCTGTTTTTTTTGGAGAGTTAAGGCCAAGGCACCCAGTAAAAATATATTAGACTACAGTTTATGTTCCCCCCCCCCCCCCCCCCAGTAATTGTCCCGTAATATCCACACAAATGTCCTGCAAATTGGACATTCTTTCCTATTTATACATATTGTGTCTCCCAGGGACAACAGTCGGCTGTATTTCTATACAGCTTATAGATCAGCAATGTCACTCACCCCTCTGCCCCTAGTGGCAGCACATGGGCAGGGCACTTTGTGTAAGACCAGTCAATCAATCTATAGGAGAATGCTCTGCATCTATGACACGGTGTATGCTTGTTTCAATTTTAAAACAAATCAGACATTATGGGGAAATACAGGGTTTCAACATTACTCCGATGGTATATGTTTTGTTTTTTACTGATTTTGTGTTTTTCTTTCTCCTCACGTTTACAGGGAATGCTCCCAGGTAAGAACATACATTCTTATTATTCTCTTTTGAAGATGCTTAATGTGGAGTGGCAGGTTAGTGTAGAGGTCGAATCACTCGGAGACCTGGGTTTAATTCTCAGACAGAGGAGACATGTGGTAGTCTACACCCTCCCCAGACTGACACAGGAGACATGTGGTAGTCTACACCCTCCCCAGACTGACGCAGGAGACATGTGGTAGTCTACACCCTCCCCAGACTGACACAGGAGACATGTGGTAGTCTACACCCTCCCCAGACTGACACAGGAGACATGTGGTAGTCTACACCCTCCCCAGACTGACACAGGAGACATGTGGTAGTCTACACCCTCCCCAGACTGACACAGGAGACATGTGGTAGTCTACACCCTCCCCAGACTGACTGGGGAGGCATGTGGTAGTCTACACCCTCCCCAGACTGACACAGGAGACATGTGGTAGTCTACACCCTCCCCAGACTGACACAGGAGACATGTGGTAGTCTACACCCTCCCCAGACTGACTGAGGAGGCATGTGGTAGTCTACACCCTCCCCAGACTGACTGAGGAGGCATGTGGTTAGGGCTGCAACGATTAGTCGACATAATCGACGACGTCGATCATAAAAACTCGTCAACGCCGAATTTCTGCGTCGATGTGTCGTATAATTTATTTATTCTAATTTTTTTTAACGTTTGATTTAAAAAAAAATTGCACCACCTATCTTTGTGAAAGTGGCTTCTCAGCTCTGGTCCAGCTGAAGACAAAGCAGAGGAACAGATTGGACATTGAGCATGACCTCAGAGTTGCTTTGTCTACCATCACCCCAGACTTTGAGACTCTTGTCAGGAGCAAACAACATCCCCAGTTATCCCATTAGTTCCCTGGGATGTTAAGCTAAGAAGTCTGCTAAGAAGGATATATTATTTATTATTATTATTTTATTTCATTGTGTTTTTAGCCCTAGTTGCACTTTTGTTGCAACCCCAGTTATCCCAATAGTTCCCCCAGACTTACTGTCAGTCTGTTATGTTAAGCTAAGAAGTCTGCTAAGAGCCCGGAAAATGAACCGCGCCCACAGGAAGCAGAGATGGAGGGTGTGACAGAAATAATCGTTAGATTAGTCGACTAATCGAAAAAAATTAGCGATAGATTAGTCGACTACCAAAATAATCGTTAGTTGCAGCCCTACACGTGGTAGTCTGCACCCTCCCCAGACCGACGGAGGAGGCATGTGGTAGTCTACACCCTCCCCAGACTAATGTAGCCTACAGTACGAGTTAGCAGACTGCCCTGCTTGTATATGGTATATGTTGTGTGACCTCCTTAGGTTACAGGTATGCAATGGGAGGATAATGTGTCTCATTTTAGTCTTTGTGTTTCTCTCTACAGACAACAAAGACCTAATGCAGACAAATATCAGCCCCCGTCCGTGTATGGAGGTGGCGAGGATGATGAAGACGTAAGTGTCTTGAAAGTCTTGAAAAAGGACAATACCAGTGTTTTCCCCCACGGCGCGATTCGCTTACTCATTTGCGTCATTCGCTCACTCAAACATAGACGTATTGTGGATGTATTTTGGGCCGTATTTTAGGGCATTATGGGATGTTATTTTTGGTGGTGGGGCTACCACTTTGTTTACATTTGGATCACTGCATGGGCCTTTAGAGGCATAGCTAATGTTGCTACTACGATCACTGCTTGGGCCTTTAAGACATAACTAATGTTGCTACTAGGATCACTGCATGGGCCTTTAGAGGCATAACTAATGTTGCTACTACGATCACTGCTTGGGCCTTTAAGGCATAACTAATGTTGCTACTACGATCACTGCTTGGGCCTTTAAGACACATAACTAATGTTACTACTAGGATCACTGCTTGAGCCTTTAAGACGCATAACTAATGTTACTACTAAACCGTTCTGTAATGGTCAAACGAGGGCCGCTGGGTAGCATAGAGGTCTTAAGCACTCGCCTTCCACCGCAGAGACGGTTGTCACGGGTGGGAAGCCGGTGGGGTATGAGTCCTGGTCGTTGCAAACAGCAACCAGCGCCTCCTTCAGCAGAGATGCGATCTGGGGGAGATGGTGTGAACCTCTGCATGTGTTACGCTCTCCCAGTGAAACTCCCTCCCCAGACCGACAGTAGGGCAGCATGTGGTAGTCTACACCCTCCCCAGACCGACAGTAGGGCAGCATGTGGTAGTCTACACCCTCCCCAGACCAACGGTAGGGCAGCATGTGGTAGTCTACACCCTCCCCAGACCGACAGTAGGGCAGCATGTGGTAGTCTACACCCTCCCCGTACCGACAGTAGGGCAGCATGAGGTAGTCTACACCCTCCCCAGACCAACGGTAGGGCAGCATGTGGTAGTCTACACCCTCCCCAGACCTACAGTAGGGCAGCATGTGGTAGTCTACACCCTCCCCAGACCGACGGTAGGGCAGCATGTGGTAGTCTACACCCTCCCCAGACCGAC
This sequence comes from Notolepis coatsorum, assembly GCF_963971535.1. Lineage (NCBI taxonomy): Eukaryota > Metazoa > Chordata > Actinopteri > Aulopiformes > Paralepididae > Notolepis > Notolepis coatsorum. Next base: position 147,337,261 of record NC_140172.1, on the reverse strand, counting down.
AGTAAGGCAGCATGTGGTAGTCTACACCCTCCCCAGACCTACAGTAGGGCAGCATGTGGTAGTCTACACCCTCCCCAGACCGACAGTAGGGCAGCATGTAGTAGTCTACACCCTCCCCAGACCGACAGTAGGGCAGCATGTGGTAGTCTACACCCTCCCCAGACCGACAGTAGGGCAGCATGTGGTAGTCTACTCCCTCCCCAGACCTACAGTAGGGCAGCATGTGGTAGTCTACACCCTCCCCAGACCTACAGTAGGGCAGCATGTAGTAGTCTACACCCTCCCCAGATCGACGGTAGGGCAGCATGTGGTAGTCTACACCCTCCCCAGACCTACAGTAGGGCAACATGTGGTAGTCTACACCCTCCCCAGACCTACAGTAGGGCAGCATGTGGTAGTCTACACCCTCCCCAGACCGACGGTAGGGCAGCATGTGGTAGTCTACACCCTCCCCAGACCTACAGTAGGACAGCATGAGGTAGTCTACACCCTCCCCAGACCGACAGTAGGACAGCATGAGGTAGTCTACACCCTCCCCAGACCGACAGTGCAACGAACAGGAAGGGAATTGGCAGAACGACAAAAAATTGGGATGGGAGGACAGGTATAAAGAAAATGATAATTACGAATAATTATTTTGAGGCATTCATTTAGTATCAAGGCAAATATCACTTGCTACCCACATGTTAAAAACACTGGTATTGTCCATTTCTTAGCTTTCTATGTTTTTTATTTTGTTATAATTTTCTCTCCTCCGTCTGGATTGTCAGTTACTATTATATATCATGTTAAATTAGCTTATCTTAAAATGTATTACACAGGAGAGTATTCGGGAAGACCACCGCCATCGTCGTATAGGCGACAACAAACGGGTTTCTACGATCAAATGTATTTGTTGAACTCCGTTTTTATTACATCTTTTATCACATTCTTGTTAATTTCATAACCATATATATAAGACGTTCGATTTGAATTTTTGATTTAGTTATTAGTACAAAACGTAACACCGCAGCTCTTTGGCATTGTGATGCAATGAAGAAAATTACCCTTGTGTTTAATTTGCCGCTTTTCCGATCCATTTTCTGCACTAAATGAACCGTACACAATGTTCCCGGGGTGCATGTTTCCCCCAAGCCGTAGTTGCGTAGCAACAACAGACAGGAAGTTGACTTCGAGAATGCTTGAGATTTAACTTTCCACAATAATCAACAACTAATCCACAATAAAATCAAATCAATCGGGGACCATGATGGAAATAAGTGCTTGCATTTTATCATGTTTTTATCCCTTGGATGATGTCTCTAATCCGCAATAAATCAACTTTATATGGAAAATGCTGCTTCCAATTGTGATGGAATATTTTCTTCCATTTCAGGGTGAATTCCGACAGAAGTCTTCTTTCGTGGTATAGTCCTGCAGGGAGGGCCCAGGTGCAGCCACACGTCTTAACAACATTTGACGACGGAATGCTTTCTTTATCAGCTAATTGGAAATCCTTATTTTTCCTCAATTTTGAACTATCCCCACTTGTTTTTATTTGCCTTCAAACTGGTTTTTAAAATGGTTTTAAGTTTTTAGAAATACATTTTTGACCCATAGGCCTCCTCACACGATTTGATCTTTAATTAGCAAATACCTCAACTTGTAAAATATAGATACATGTAGACTATAGCTGTTTAAAAGAAATGATAATAATGAACAAACTGATTAATGCTCATCAGCCTTAACCCTTAGAGATTGTGCTTCCTTTGTTTGGTTTTAATGAATTGTGTGCTTTTTCAGTGACTACGTTTGTATACCCATGCAGGGTGACGTGTAACTAGGCGTTAGCGTGCCACCCTGTCACGTTCCAAACGCAGGCAAATTCCCATTCGTCTTCCTTTTGACAAATGCTAAACGATCCTTCATGAAATATTGACATCATTAACTTTGACCAGAAGAGTTGTTTCAGAATCAAAGCAACATTGTGTCCAACTATTATGGATTTTTTTTCTTCTTTTTTTAATGTTAGCGTGCCACCCTGTCACGTTCCAAACGCAGGCAAATTCCCATTCATCTTCCTTTTGACAAATGCTAAACGATCCTTCATGAAATATTGACATCATTAACTTTGACCAGAAGAGTTTAAGCTACATTTTGTCCAACTATTATGGACAATTTCTTTTTTCTTGTTTTTTATACAGTAACTATAAAAATGTAAATAAACACCCAAATTCATCTCTAAAAGTTGTTACACTGTACAGTAGGTTGCATGGATGACTTGAGTGTCTCTGAAAAATAATGTGTTGAATTACTCCTTTTGTGTGTTGATGAAATCCATCTGCCTTGTTTTGTGAATAATCTACATTGAAATGTACTGTGATCTCTGCATATCTTGTCGTCGCAAAGTGCAAATAATGACAATTTACACATCTGTAATGTAATAATGACACCATTTACACATCTGTAATTTAATCCTTAGGTGCACAACCTTCGGACCCTTAAAATGCATATCAAATTCAATTCAAATAAGTGTGATGTTCTCAAATAAAGGCATATTATGTTAACTAATTGAATTCCATTTTAAACCCCAGACATGCACACGATGCGTTATGAGAACCCTTTGACCTATTCTATATAATCTTTATGATCAAGCTTAACACTATGGGTGCCGGCCAGAAATCCGGAAAATGACTGTGGATTGCCAGCGCTATTTGTCTATGGAGAAATCCCCCTTCTTTGCAGGGCTATAACTTTTTAAATTCTATTGCTACATTGCCATTATTAGGGCCCATTCAAAGTCCTATATGTATTGTTCATTGTGTAGCAACGTTAAACTTTTTCATTCACATATTCATAGTAAAGTATGGTCTAATGTATAAGTATGTTTTCATCTCTTTCTGCAGCTTTCTCCAGAACGTGATATATAGCCCCAAATGCATTATATTGATGATGAAATACAGTTTGATGGCAATCGGGGCGATATAAAAAATTTCAATTGGACGTACTTCTAGAATGATCTACGTATCATCTGATGATGACCGGATGGGCGGGGGATCGTTTATAATTCCGTGGGCAGCGTTATATCATTCATCTAGTGTGGGTGATATGTTCATCATAACAGTTTATATGGAATACGATCAAAAATAATGCTGAATCTTACCGTATCCTCCTCGCGCCGTTGGGCGATGAGCGTGGAACAGTCATTTACCTATTATGGTATGTAGAAATATCGGGTCCATTTCCAGCTTGTATAATAGTATATATGTCCAAATCATGTTGTTTATCGAGTTATTGGCAATCGATCGCAATGTATTGTGTCGAGATCGAGTCCCGGTAGCCAAACAGAGTGCCCGGAAGTAATACGGCCGACCAGCACAACCTCCATAGCACTTCCTGTTTGGCGATTGCGCCGATCGGCCACCAGATGGCGCTCCTGAACCGCCAGAGAGCTCAGTGGGTCCTCCTGGTGGATCTCAGGCCAGCGGAGGGGAAATATGAATCCGATCGCAGATTTTTGAAATATTGATATAAGGACGCTGTAAAGCGTCCTCCGGCAACTTGAGCATGGCTGGGAATGACGCTTTTAAGCGTTAAAGTGGGGGTAGGCAACTTTGCAGTTCCGGCAGAAAAGGAGCGAGCTCAGCATCGCTGTTCGAGTGCCGGCACCTGGCACTCTGCACACACAGCCATGTTGTCCACAGACTGGCACCCGGCACTCTGCACACACAGCCATGTTGTCCACAGACTGGCACCCGGCACTCTGCACACACAGCCATGTTGTCCACAGACTGGCACCCGGCACTCTGCACACACAGCCATGTTGTCCACAGACTGGCACCCGGCACTCTGCACACACAGCCATGTTGTCCACAGACTGGCACCCGGCACTCTGCACACACAGCCATGTTGTCCACAGACTGGCACCCGGCACTCTGCACACACAGCCATGTTGTCCACAGACTGCCACCGGCACTCTGCACACACAGCCATGTTGTCCACAGACTGGCACCCGGCACTCTGCACACACAGCCATGTTGTCCACAGACTGGCACCTGGCACTCTGCACACACAGCCATGTTGTCCACAGACTGGCACCCGGCACTCTGCACACACAGCCATGTTGTCCACAGACTGGCACCTGGCACTCTGCACACACAGCCATGTTGTCCACAGACTGGCACCTGGCACTCTGCACACACAGCCATGTTGTCCACAGACTGGCACCCGGCACTCTGCACACACAGCCATGTTGTCCACAGACTGGCACCTGGCACTCTGCACACACAGCCATGTTGTCCACAGACTGGCACCTGGCACTCTGCACACACAGCCATGTTGTCCACAGACTGGCACCTGGCACTCTGCACACACAGCCATGTTGTCCACAGACTGGCACCCGGCACCGGCAGCTTTGAGTTTATTTCCCAGCCTCTGATCGGCAGGCGCTCGTTTACTGCGGCTACTTTCCAACGAGGAACACGACGGCAGTGTCTGTTTTCCGAGGTGACGGCAGAAAGACTACTTGACGGGCCAAAAATAATCTTTGATTGATTAAGGTTCAGGCACCCTTGAGGTTCTGGACCGGCTGATAACAGAACCTGGGACGGTCACGGAGTCACCTTTGAGTTGCTGGTAGCTGTGGGCATGTAGATAATTTAATCAAATATGACCAAATGTTTCTAAACAAATTCCCTACCCCACCTTTAGTCATTCGTGTCCAGGCTAGAGCCATAATTCCTGCCAACTCAATAATATTAGATATTGATATTGGATTATTGAGATATTCAATATTGACCCTATTACAGATTGTGATATAAATTGGATGTAATTATTGTGAGTACATTTTTTACCAGTAGAGATGATTTGAAATTACATTATGCATAATTTAAATGTGATTTGACCACACAGTAATTAATGTAGTTCTGTTTGAAATGTGTTTATTTGTCGTGTATTAAGTAAATCTAAGAATCGGTAGCATAAACCTCCCAAATGAGGTAGTTACTAAATGGTCTGGACTAGAAGTCTAGTCTGGGCTATACAAGTCCTAGTCTAGTAATCTAGTCTAAGAATCGCCTAGTTCAGACACATCTACTGCAGATCAACTTTGAGGTCAACATCTGACCAGCTGTACCTTGTCTAGTAGGCACAGCTAATTCCTCTTTCTCACTATAGTGTAATTTATGTAATGGCTGTGCAAATGTTACCTAACATTATCCATCTCTTGTTGTTTTTCTTCTAAAATAAAACATACATGAAATGTGTCATCCAGAGGGTAGTGTCTAGATCCCATCATCCAGAGGGTAGTGTCTAGATCCCATCATCCAGAGGGTAGTGTCTATATCCCATCATCCAGAGAGAAGTGTCTAGATCCCATCATCCAGAGAGAAGTGTCTAGATCAATCATCCAGAGGGTAGTGTCTAGATCCCATCATCCAGAGGGTAGTGTCTATATCCCATCATCCAGAGAGAAGTGTCTAGATCCCATCATTCAGAGGGTAGTGTCTAGATCCCATCATCCAGGGGGTAGTGTCTAGATCCCCATCATCCAGAGAGAAGTGTCTAGATCCCCATCATCCAGAGGGTAGTGTCTAGATCCCATCATCCAGGGGGTAGTGTCTATATCGCATCATCCAGGGGGTAGTGTCTATATCGCATCATCCAGAGAGAAGTATGTAGATCCCATCATCCAGAGGGTTGTGTCTAGATCCCATCCCTCGAGAGGGACCTTGGCTGTAACCTGGAAGTGGGTTGTCACTTGTTGGCCAAGCTGCAAAGTTGTAGCTTAAACCATATATCAACCTTACAATAACCTTACCTCAACCTTATCTTAACCTCATCTCAACCTTATCTTAACCTCACCAGTCACAGCCTCCGTCCTCCCGGCCAGTGGGATGTAGACACTCTAGAAGGTGTAAATGTGAAGAGGTTTAGTGGTAAAGGCATTAAAGATATTCCTGACAAAGTTTCTGCAAGGATCAAAAGTTCCTACAGAATTCTATAGGCAATATATAGGGTTGTTGTCTCCCCTGGTGAGTAACCATTGGGGTACAATTAAAAAAAACTCTTACCTATTTAAGAAAGAAAAGTGAATGTATACATCTGAAAAAGATTGTGAACATCAAAAACATATTTTTAACATTTATTTCAAAGATGTTGCCTAGTAAAGGCCACTTTGATGAGTGCAATTCATCTTCCACAGGGAATGTACTGTATGCAGGTAATTTTTTGACCCGTTGTGTAAACTTGGGGTAGTAATACAAGAAACGTCAACATAAATAAAAGTGAAACCATGATTTGTGAACGTAAACCAGTTAACAGTAGGTGGTTGTGACCATACTTTTTGGTTGGTCACAAAGAAATTCATCTGTAAAATGACCTTTATCTACAACTATTGTGGATGTTTGCACCTGTCCTAATACCAATATGTTAGCTTGCACAACAGCTGTTCAGCCATAAAGGTCATCAGTCTAAATCTATCTCTAGATCATGAGATAAATCATAGATGTGTATGATCTATCTCACATAAGGAGATGATAATTTTGAGATTCAAAATCATCATCAGATTCTAATGATCATGTCAAAATGGCTACCATTGAAAGCTACTGGCTGGTCAAATTCTAAGAATTCGGAAGGAAAAAAATGTGACATGAAGGGTAGACAGTTTAAGGATGGGAGGGAGGATGTGACCCTCTCTGCGCCGCCCCTTTGCCTTAAATAGATCCGCTATCATCTCTATCTTTAATCTTTAAAAATGTTCAGTTGCTATCGCATGCACTTATCTGTGTTTCACTACACACATGAGTGCTGTCCGTCTGCAACACTACTATCACCGACATCTAAGAAGGGAGATCCCCCCTTGAATGGCCCTTCTAAGGCTTTTCTCCTCCACATTGCCTGTGGTGCATTTTTTCCTATTGCTAGGTTTTAGTGAGTTTTTCCTTACCTTCGCGTGGGGTATGTCTGGGAGTGTTGCATTTATTTTGCATTTATGTAAAAAAAATTGGACTTTATGGTGTTCTTGTTTTGTTCTTTATTTATTGTGATGTTTCTTCTTGACTTGTTTAAAGAAGACGTGTCCGGCCCATGGGGACATTAACGTGTGTTGTCGGGCCTTACAAATAAATGTGAATTGATTTGATTTGATTTAAACTTTAAGGTGTATGCTATACATTTGTTGTACTATCATAAGAATCTTGAAGTGTGCATTTGCACTCGCTTGGAAATGTATTTCTAGCTGAGTAACAATAAATGCTAGCAAACTTCTTTGCAACTTTCTTGGTCCTACAGACCTAGCAGACCTTTTAACCCATCATGGGCTGCAGCCTCAGATCCTTGGGTAGGTCATCTAGACTGGGCTTTTAACCCCTTAATTGGCTGATATCAATCCCTGTCTCCTGAGCCGTTCAGCCATTGTGTAGTGCAGTGGCGGACTGGGACACAAATTCAGCCCGGGACATTCAGACGCACCGGCCCACGCACCGGCCCCGAAACCAGCCCACACAACGGCCGTTATGAAACACTTGTACAGTATTAAACAACCCAAGGCTGTGGTTAAGGAGTCAACATCAGGGAGACCAAATCTACACCCCGCCCCTAGATGTGCACTCGTGCACAGTGCACACACACACACACACACACACACACACACACACACACATACATATACCGTTACTTTGGCTTTTTACTTTTTACTAACATCTTAGTGCCTCATTAGCCTAGGGATTAAGGATACATGAAGTATTAACTACACCATAATAATATTGAGGTTTTGATCCATAGAAAGGTCTGTGCTACACAATTTCAGTTAGATTGGATTTATTGTCCTTTAATTTGGCACTCATGACATTAGTTGCTTGCCGTTTAATCAACATCGAAAGACCCCCCACTTCCTCCCAGACACCCATTCCAAGAGTCTCAGTCTCTCTCTCTCTCTCTCTCTCTCTCTCTCTCTCTCTCTCTCTCTCTCTCTCTCTCTCTCTCTCTCTCTCTCTCTCTCTCTCTCTCTCTCTCTCTCTCTCTCTCTCTCTCTCTCTCTCTCTCTCTCTCTCTCTCTCTCAGTCTCTCTCTCTCTCTCTCAATAGTGACTCAGTATTAGCAGAGTTGATAGGAAAAGGGAAGTTTTGTCTGGGCTCTGCTGAGAAGTCATGGGTCAAATAGAAGGTGTGGGGGTGACTAGAGAAGATGGGGAAGTTGGTGAGTGGTGACTACTCCCATTTTCAGAATTTGAGGGTTCATTGGAATCTGATTATTCAGAATTCAATGAGGCAGAGAATGCTCTGATTCAGACTGACATCACATCTATATTCTGTATGCTATATGCAGGGTTTCCCCCCCCAAAAAACGAATAATTTCAGGTAATTAACATTACATATCTCTTGTTGTGGAATTAACACAACATTATGCATACTTTTGACAATAAATAAAATCAGAATTTGTTCTTACTTGCTTGCCTGGGTAAATAAAGGTTAAATAAATATAAAAAATAAAAATATTAAATTTTTCTTTTTTTGAAAACAGATACCGATAATTTCCGATATCACATTTTAATGCCAATATCGGTAGGCCGATAATATCGGACATCACTAAAATATACACATTATAATACACAATTTGAAAAGTAATGTCATGATCTAGGTGTCTTTTATAAACGTTTTCATTCTACTGGATGAAGCTCAACTTCATCATGGCTGCTTGCCATCTCTCTCTCTCTCTCTCTCTCTCTGCATTCACACTCACACATGCTACTGGTGGTCATGAGCAGCATCAGCAAACACAGCTGCCCTGTGGCAGACTGACGGAATCATGTCTGCTATTCAGCGCCAACCACCATCAACAACCTACTGTTCCTAATTTATGCAAATGACATGTCGTCAGCTTGTGACTGCAACTTGTTCCTGTTTGCGGACGACTCAGCCCTGCTGGTCTCTGACAAGAACAAGTTACAGGTTGAAAAAACCCTCAGCTCGGAACTAGGCAGAATCTGCATATGGCTCGCTGATAACAAACTATCATTACACATGGGCAAAACAGAGTCCATTCTCTTCGGTTCAAATAACAAACTCAGCAAGACCGACGGCTTCTCAGTTACAGTGGGTGACAATATTGTCACAAGGAAAGATGAAATTACCTACCTGGGGTCCATCCTAGAGGCTAATCTCTCCTGTGACAAAATGGCATCCAATGTAATAAAAAAAGTCAACCAACGAACTCGATTCTTGTACCGGATCTCCTCTCTGGTAAACAAGAACACCCTGAAGACTCTGGCAGGAGCACTCATTCAGGGGTACTACGACTATGCTTGCACCTCATGGTACCAAAGCACCTCAAAGGCGCTAAAAACAAAATTACAAACATCTCAAAACAAACTGGTCAGACTACTGCTTGACCTTACTCCTAGAACCCACCTCACCCCTGCCCACTTCGACAACCTAGGATGGCTTAGAGTAGACGACAGAGTACAACAACTTGCAATGGGCCTGGTCTACAAGATACACTACACGACCAAGGTACCCATGTACATGTCAAAATACTTCCCAAAGGTCAGTGAATACCACGATCACAACACCAGAGGGAGCTCCACAAATCATGTCAAACCCAGATTCGGCTCAAATAAGGGACTAAACACGTTTCGCAATTATGCCACATCAATGTGGAACGCCCTACCCAAAGCTGTAAAGGAATGTGGATCACTACCCACTTTCAAAACCTCTCTCAAGGGACACCTACGGGAGACTGCAATTCAACACTGGCCCCTGTAAATATCCTAACCCAATCATTCCAACCCCCTCCAATGTACAGTCATTTACCTAGTATGGTTTTGTCAATAGTTCAATGTACAATTGTGTTTGTTTGTACAGTGTCTCCCCCCCCCCCCCCCTCAATGTACAGTGTTACTTGTTTATACAGTGTGCCCCCCGCCCCCCCCCCCCCCCCCCCAACCACCTCCAATGTAAATTACCCAGTATGGTTGTCAATATCCCAATGTACCCAACCCCCCCCACCCAACCTCCAATGTACAGTTTCTACGTCAAATGTATATACTCCCTTTTCTTGACTCCTTCTGTATCACAAACAGTACTGTATTTGCAAATCTGGTATGTCATAAATGTATAGATGTAGCAGTACTGACTATCTGTATGTCATGTATGTCATATATGTCTATATGAATTGAAAATGGGGGACCCTGATGGAAACAAGACAAACGTCTTTCTCAGGTCTGCATCCCCTTAACAATTGTATGTATTGAGCCGTACTGTATTGTACCCATTCTGCAATCTGTTAAATAAAGTTTTCATTCATTCATTCAACCTTCATAAATACATTCAACATTAATGGAATAGGCTAACTACCAAATTAGCTGTAGCAGTTAGCTGTTATATGCAATCACATTTGTTTAACTACGGGGTAGTAGTTGACCGAGTTGTTAGCTTAAGCTAGTTAGCTGTGGTTATTTACAAACATGTAGATGAGACTAATCATATCGAGAACATGGCTAACAGTTGGGAATTCTAAGGTACATCTTATTTAAGCATGTAAAATGGCAACTAATCAATTCAATCAATTAGATTACCAATATATCAACATGAAAATTTGGAAGGGAACATAATAGTATTTTATTTTAGTATTTACTATTATAATATTAGTAGCCGATTAATTTGCAGCCCGTCCTAGGTTCTGATTGGCTCTCTAGGTTAGCACTTTAGCTTCTGATGCTGTGGTGGGCACTAGTCCTAACATTGCTAACTAAACTTTTAGTCAGAGAAAAAACTTCACGAGTCACGACTATTTATGTCCACGTGCTGTAAGGAATCAGGAATACGGAAAGCACATTGTCTTGTAATAGAATGACTGAAATCACTGCAAGAGCTAGTATAGGCTAGCTAGCCCTCATGAACCGGCAGACACCAACAGTAGAATATGCACTAGGCTACTGCACGCACCTGTCATGTTACTGTTGGTTCCTTCCACTTGAACTTCATCATTATTAGCAGCAGCAGCTACTCTAACGAGAGCCCTTCCTCTACTAAACATGTCTGTAATTTTAGAACATTGTTCTGCGTCTTTTACTAGCAACTTTTGTTTTTTTATTCTAGCTTTTTCAGCTCCACTTTTTTTTTTTTTGCGTTCTCCATTTCTGCGCTTCTAGGCCTACTCGCGGTTGGGAGGAAACGTGAATCTCATTCACTGATGTCTCATGTCTCATTCAAGACAAAAACAAAAGCATGTCTTTCACTTTTTTTTTTCTCTATTTGTCTATGATGTTCACAAAGTCACCAGTAGAGGTCACTCACTCTAATGTGTTTCTGGGAGAGGCGGAGCTGGACATTGTACATTAATTCGGGAGCATGTCTATGTTCCCCGGGTCCTATGTTCCCCGGGTCCTATGTTCCCCGGGTTCTATGTTCCCCGCTTTGATTGATTGAAATTTTTAGACCACCAGCCCTGATTCCAAACTCTAACCGTAACCAGTTCGAAAGAGGGCCTAAGCTTAACCAGTTCGAAACAAGGCGGACATTCATAATTAATAAAATAATAAAAATTTATAAAAATGTCAATCTATTAATCAATCAAGCGGGGAACATAGGACCCGGGGAACATAGGACCCGGGGAACATAGGGATGATCCCATTAATTCAAGTATCTTGGGGTCACATTGGACTCTACATTGACCTTCAAAAAGTAATGTGAAGAAAGTGACAAACAGTCAAGTTTAACATCGAAAACTTCAGGCAGATCAGGCCCTGCCTGCCAGTTAATGCTGCAAGGATGTTTCTGCATTCAATGATTTTATCACACATCGAGTACTGTTTTATCAACTGGTCTCTTTCATATGTCACTACTCTTACACCAATAGAATTACTCTACAAAAAAGCCATAAAAGTATTTCAAGTTCAAGTTTCAAGTTTCTTTAATAGTTGTCATACAGAAGTACAGAATACTTTCATACAAAATGCTTCTTACTGTTACGCTCCAGAGACTGTGCTAGACAAGATAGTATCAAATAACATAGTATAGCATGTAATTTAGAAGTAGAAAATGAGGTCACAGTGTTCAGTATAGACATATGTACAATGTTCGATGCAGAATAGACGTAACTGAGTTACCATATAATATACAATACTATGCAGTGTACTAATGTACAGTACTATATAGTGCAAAGCAGAAATGGGATGAGGTACAATTTAGGTACAATTTACAGTAAGGTGTACGAGTTGTAGTGCAATCCTTCATCAATAAATATAAAGTGTGGGGAGTGGGTGCTACAGTGTGTTTGTTTAAAGTGGGTGTGTGCTATAAAGTGTGTGGAGTGGGTGCTACAGTGTGTTTGTTTAAAGTGAGTGTGTGCGTGTGGATGTGTGTGCTATGTGCGTTTGATGGTTGTTGTTGTGTAGTGTTCATTGTTCGTTTAGCAGCCTGATGGCCTGGGGATAGAAGCTTCTTCTGAGTCTTTCTGTGCATATTTGATAGGAAACCAATTTCATTTCATCACTGTAATGTTTTAGAAAAACATAACATGCAACAAGGTTCTGCATGGACTTGCCCCTCCCCCATTGAATGAGTTCATCCAACAGAAAGCAGACACTGGCATTACCACCAGGGCCATCAGTAGAGGGGACTGTAAGGTGCCTTTTCGGTATACTACCTTTGCAAAAACTGTGTTCTCTGTTAAAGGTGGTAACTACTGGAATAGCCTACCAGTTGTGATTAGAGAGTGCCCTATATACTCCATGTTCAAGACCCATCTTAAACTGCATCTTAAGGCAAACCAGAACTGTGATCATTTTTAATCTGATTTAGTTTATGCAACTTGTTTATTGTTTTATTGCCGGCCCACACAATGGCCCACATACTGGCCCACACACCGGCCCACACACCGGCCCACATACTGGCCCACACACCGGCCCACACACTGGCCCACATTAGTGGCCCACACACCGACTCACACACTGGCCCACACACCGGCCCACACACTGGCCCACATACTGGCCCACACACCGGCCCACATACTGCCCCACACACTGGCCCACACACTGGCCCACATTAGTGGCCCACACACCGACTCACACACCGGCCCACACACTGGCCCACATTAGTGGCCCACACACTAGCCCACACACTGGCCCACATACTGGCCCACACACCGGCCCACACACCGGCCCACATACTGGCCCACACACTGGCCCACACACTGGCCCACACACTGGCCCACACACTGGCCCACATTAGTGGCCCACACACTGGCCCACACACTGGCACACACACCGGCCCACATTAGTGGCCCACATACTGGCCCACACACCGGCCCACACACCGGCCCACATACTGGCCCACACACCGGCCCACACACTGGCCCACATTAGTGGCCCACACACCGACTCACACACTGGCCCACACACCGGCCCACACACTGGCCCACATACTGGCCCACACACCGGCCCACATACTGCCCCACACACTGGCCCACATTAGTGGCCCACACACCGACTCACACACCGGCCCACACACTGGCCCACATTAGTGGCCCACACACTAGCCCACACACTGGCCCACATACTGGCCCACACACCGGCCCACACACCGGCCCACATACTGGCCCACACACTGGCCCACACACTGGCCCACACACTGGCCCACACACTGGCCCACATTAGTGGCCCACACACTGGCCCACACACTGGCACACACACCGGCCCACATTAGTGGCCCACACACCGGCCCACATTAGTGGCCCACACACTGGCCCCCCAAAAAAAAAAAAAAAATTATATATATATATATTTTTTTATTTTTATTTTTTTTGGACCAGCCCACTTTGGTTCCGGCCCATCGGGATTCGTCCCGAACGTCCCGATGGCCAGTCCGCCACTGGTGTAGTGTGATGTGGTGCCAGTGTATGGCAGCCATTGAGCCTGCGTAGCCCAAGGTTGTGTGCTACCAGTGGTGGTGAAGGAGGCAATTTCCACCCTACATTGTAAAGCGCTTTTGAGTGTCTAGAAAAGCGCTATATAAATGCAAGTAATTATTATTATGAGCCGCAGTCTCATCCTTGGGTAGGTCGTCTAGACTGGGCTTCTGCCAATGGGGCCATTAGATAGTGGAGTTGCCTGCTCAAGGAACTTGGGCTACAAGTTATCTTATAACTCACTTACAGACTTGCTTTTATGTTTTTGTTTTGTTTTTGTATTTCATTGTTTTATTCTTTTTGATTTAAGTATATCTTTTGCCCCGATTTATGTATTTTACGTCTTGGTTCATGATTCTTCTGTAAAGTGCTTTGTAAACTGATATTAGAAAAGGTTTAAAACAGCTCCGGCTGGCCGTTCACACTAATACAATTGGCAGTATTAGAGGGTGGGAGAAGCCGGTGGGTGGGTCCGGGTCGTTGTAAACAGCGACTCCTACAGTTCGGTCGGGGCGCCTGCTCAGCACGGATAGGATCTAAGGGGGGTAGTGTGATCCTTCCACACGTTACACCCTCTCAGTGAGAGTCCGCGCTGCCAGGTGAAAAGAAGCGGTTGATTGGCTGGACGTGTGTCGGAGGAAGCGCGTGATAGCCTCCACTCTCCCAGACCGACTGGGGGGTAAGTGCGCAGCGACCAGGAAGGGGATTGGGAATTGGCATAACGACTAACATTGGGATGGGAGAAAATCGGAGGAAAAAGGAGGGGGAAAAAGATCAATAAAAAAAAAAAGTTTAAAACAAATAAAGCTTATTATTATAGGATGTTGTTTACTTTGAGTTCAACCATGGAGAGTTCTTTAGGGTCTGGTAATGAGTTTCAGGGAGAACAGGGAGGCTGTTCTGAGGTCACAATACTGCTTCCTGCGTCTAGAAACAAACAAGGAAGTTGTTCTGAGGTCACAATACTACTTCCTGCGTCTAGAAACAAACAAGGAAGTTGTTCTGAGGTCACAATGTGTGATTTTTTCCCGTAGCCTATGTTTGCGAAGACGCTCTCTGATTGGCTAGCCGCGTACAGCGAAGACCCTCTCTGATTGGTTTAGCGCCGAAGGGTCTCTTCTGCATATTCAACAACAATTGATATGTTGTTCCCTAACCCTAACCTTAACCTTGGCTTAACCCTAACCTTAACCTTGGCTTAACCCTAACCTTAACCCTAACCCTTAACCCACTTCGAAAGAGGGCCAAAGCATAACCACTTTGAAGCAGAGAATATATATGTACAAGGCGGAAGGGACCCTTCGGCGCTAAACCAATCAGAGAGGGTCTTCGCTGTACGCGCTTAGCCAATCAGAGTGTCTTCGCAAACATAGGCTACGGGGAAAAATCACGCTGTCACAATACTACTTCCTGCATCTAGAAACAAACAGGGAGGTTGTTCTGAGGTCACAATACTACTTCCTGCGTCTAGAAACAAACAGGGAGGTTGTTCTGAGGTCACAATACTACTTCCTGCGTCTAGAAACAAACAGGGAGGTTGTTCTGAGGTCACAATACTACTTCCTGCATCTAGAAATCCCCATATTTGCTAATGTTCTCACTATTAGTATTTATTTTTTATTTATTTTTTAATAAATTATTATTATTCTTTTTAAATGACTGTGACAAGAAATGTCAACTCATTCGGTTATTAAGTCTGACGCCACATGTGACGTATATTCATGTTCAAGGCCAAACGCTCTGCTTCAGACGGCAGGAGATACTAGGAGCGCATACCTCTTCAGACAGGAGGAGATACTAGGAGCTCATACCTCTTCAGACAGCAGGAGATACTAGGAGCTCATATCTCTTCAGACAGAAGGAGATATAGGAGCTCAAGTCAAGAGTTTTATTTGTCACGGCATACAAGTATACAATGAAATGCGGGGGGTCTTGCCCACAGCGATTGTGCATAATACAATAATAATAATAATAATATAATAGTATAATAAGAATACAATAGAACGACATTGTGCAATAATACAAGTAGTCAAAGTAGGGCATATCGGTATCTGTACATGAGTTTTTACAGAGCATGGTAGGACATGCTAGGTCCTGTGGTAGTGCAATACACTGTTAGCTACGGATGAGGCACTGGGTATTTATGTACACTGCTATACAATTCTATATTATACAATCTCAAGTTATACTATACTATTCTTAAAGTGACCTTTCCTTTTGTAAAGTGACCATAAGTGTGAGCGTGTGCAGCATGAGTGTGTGTGTGCTCATGTTAAAGTGGCTGCTAGTGTGTGAGCGTGTACAGTGTGTGTGTTGTGTGTGTGCTCATGTGTGCTTGTATGTGGAGAGTTCAGTGTTCAAGGCTCTGATGGCCTGGGGGAAGAAGCTGAGCCGAAGTCTCTGTCCTAGTTGCTGGTGTTTGCAGGCGTTTGCCTGACCGCAGCAGCATGAACAGGCTGTTGTTGGGGTGGTGAGGGTCTTGAGCTCATACCTCTTCAGACAGCAGGAGATACTAGGAGCTCATACCTCTTCAGACAGCAGGAGACACTAGGAGCTCATACCTCTTCAGACAGCAGGAGATACTAGGAGCTCATACCTCTTCAGACAGCAGGAGATACTAGGAGCTCATACCTCTTCAGACAGCAGGAGACACTAGGAGCTCATACCTCTTCAGACAGCAGGAGATACTAGGAGCTCATATCTCTTCAGACAGCAGGAGATACTAGGAGCTCATACCTCTTCAGACAGCAGGAGACACTAGGAGCTCATACCTCTTCAGACAGCAGGAGATACTAGGAGCTCATACCTCTTCAGACAGCAGGAGATATAGGAGCTCATATCTCTTCAGACAGCAGGAGACACTAGGAGCTCATATCTCAGTAATAATAGTGATGATAGTGTACATGGTGGTACATAATGTAGCAAGTAGCACACTGCACCATGCAGCGTTTAGTAATTAAGAGTTCTCAAGTTCTCTAGCCGTTAGCTCTCTCCAGCTATTGGCAGCAGTCCATGCCCACGATGTGGAAATCAAACTCCTGACCCTGGCAGTGTTTGTGCCGCGTGCTCTACCTCTACCCACTGACCTACACAGGACCACATTCCAGTCATCAATTATATATAAAAGGATTACCAAAAAAAAGTAGTTCATTACTTGTTGGATATCTAAAGGGGGAAACGCATTTAGGACTTTGTTTTAGGCACAATCTTACCCAGTTTGAGATGAGGGTTAGTTGCTATATAGCCTATTCAAATCACAAGTGGACCGTTTTCCCCTATTCTATGGATTTTTTGAAGGCCATGTAGGCTGGGCTATTCCAAAAGTAATTCGATTACATCGCTGCAGCACCATGAATGAATGAATGAATGAAAACTTTATTAACAGATTGCAGAATGGGTACAGTATACAGTACGGCTCAATACACACAATTGTTAAGGGGATGCAGACCAGAGAAAGACGTTTGTCTTGTTTACATCAGGGTCCCCCATTTTCAATTCATAATGACATTTATGACATACATGACATACATGACATCATGACATTTATGGCATAGGGACATACATGACATACAGGTATATAGTACTGTTACATTTGTGACATATACGATATGCAAATATACAGTACTGTTACCCATAGATCCTAACAGAGAATATATACGATATGATGGGGAGGATACTGTACATTTGGAGGGGGTGGGCGGGTGGGAGAGAAATATATACATACGGTGGGGAGAGAATATATACACAGGGGTTAGGCCTTTAATTTAACCGATAACATATTGAATATCCTTCCCGACACACACGTCTGGTTGTTACACCTACTACTGTACAGCAGCTATACTGTACACACTGTACACTGAGCAGCCCTCTGCTAAACCCCGGGACGCTGTCTCTTTAAAGAAAGTGGGCAGAGCGTCGAGAGCTGCGACCATTTATGGGCTGAGCCTTGACG
This sequence comes from Notolepis coatsorum, assembly GCF_963971535.1. NCBI lineage: Eukaryota > Metazoa > Chordata > Actinopteri > Aulopiformes > Paralepididae > Notolepis > Notolepis coatsorum. The sequence continues at coordinate 147,319,425 of NC_140172.1, read as the reverse complement.
CTGCTTCACTCAACATCCATTCATAAATAAGACATGAGGAGGAGGAGGAGAGGAAGTGGGCCTGTGTGCAGCAGTACAGTTCCATCTGATTCTTCATTATTATATACAGTACAGTACCGGATGCTAGGGGAGCGGTGTGGGGGGAGGCAGGCAGGCAGGCAGGCTGGAGAGAGAGAGAATGTGTGTCGGGGGCGACGGGCCGGAGGAGTGACTGACGCTCCTCGATGACTGCGGCGGGTTCTGACGGACTTTACCAGCAAGACGCGCGTCTATAGTGTATAGCCAGGTTTATTATCCCTCCTCCTCCTTTACTGCCAGGGCGTTTATTATTAGTGTGTGTAGTCAAAATAACAGTCCCTGTGTGCCTCCGGTTTGCTTTCGATCGTCCTCCATCATCCGCCTCTCTGGGTTTTGTATTATTATTATTATTATTGTTATTATTATTGTGATGATGATGAAGTACTGGACCCGGTGTGGGACTGATCAGTGAGATGATGATGGACGGGTGTTGGTGAGTTTGTTATCATCATCATCATCATCATCATCATCATCATCATGGCATCTAAAGAAGAACTCTACTCCAAAGTGACCCCGCGGAGACAGCGACAGAACCGACCCGGGACCATCAAACATGGGTCCAGTCTGGACGTGCTGCTCTCCATGGGCTTCCCCAGAACCAGGGCGTGAGTACAATACAGCTCCTGATCACTCCTCCTCCTCCTCCTCCTCCTCTGTCTGCTGATTGTGACACGAGCAACAAATAATAAAGTGTGTGTGTGTGTTGTAGTCGCTGATCAACACTGTACTGTCCAGTGTAGGAAACCAACACGTCCCCAAAACTTCACAGATATTGGATTGGATGGGTGATGCACATCACTACTCTCTTTTTTAGACTCTTTTTGTATCACAAACTGTACTGTATTTGTAGATCTGGTATGTCATGTGATGTCATACATGTATGCAGTGTACTGTATCTGTATGTCATGTATGTCATATATATGTCATGATGAATTGAAAATGGGGGACCCTGATGTAAACAAGACGAAAGTCTTTCTCTGGTCTGCATCCCCTTAAGCTGTGTATTGAGCCGTACTGTACTGTACCCATTCTGCAATCTGTTAATAAAGTGTTCAATCAATCAACCAATCAGTCCACAGTCTCACATATTTGACATTTTATTAAAGAACCGCAATTGGATTTATTTCTATTGTGTTTGATAGAGTAGTTAGTAGACCAAGCTTGGAGACCATGCATGGATGCTCTCCATTGAAAACGTGTCAGTTTTCCGTGTCCATCATTCACAGCAGCAGCAACAGCATTAATTAGTACATGTTAAAAACAAAGACAAACACAACACATATAGCTAAAATAGAGCGTTAAAAAAAAAAGTGGCGAATGAGAGAAAAATAAAAGTATATTTCAGGTTGTTATAGTCCTACTATACTACTACTAGGCTACAACCCACAGGTATTACTTACCCCCAAATCACAATGGGCTACAATTAAGATACAGACATTTTCCACACTGTAGCGTGGTGGACTGTGAGTGTGCAGCAAGCAGGACTCGACCTGTCAAAGTGTCTCCACTATGGCAGAGGTCCCTTCAAAGTGCGCCGGATGCGCGTTGGACTTTGATCGATTGATTGATTGATTGAAAATTGTATTAACAGATTGCAGAATGCAGGGTACAATACAGTACGGCTCAATACACACAATTGTTAAGGGGATGCAGACCAGAGAAAGACTTTCGTCTTGTTTACATCAGGGTCCCCCATTTTCAATTAACACTATGCCGTCCGAGAACGAGTATATACGCGTTTCGAAAAAGAGCATTGTGGACCAGAGCCACGAGTATATACGTGACGAGTTGTTATTGTTTTATTCCATATTTATAACGCTTCTTAGGCAGGCCTGTACGCTGCGACGAGATCGTCGCAAATTGCCCCCTAATTTGGCCGGTGCGAATGAAAAATTATATCTACTCGCAAGCTTGCGAATAGTGATTTCACCCCTTCATTCGCATTTCACTACACTAACATTAGCCTACAACCAGGGCTGTACAGGCGACATAATGTTGCGGTTGTAATTTCATTAGACAGACCAGCGCGGACATTTAATAACATGCAATTTAATTGACACGAGCAATGGGCTAACGTTAGCTGGTGGTCCCGAGTGAAGCAGGGACGGCGGAGCTTTAGGCTAACGTTAGCTGGTGGTCCCGAGTGAAGCAGGGACGGTGGAAAAGTGAGGAAAGGGGGTGGGTTATATTGACAAGTGACAACGCTTGACAACAGAAGTTTAAACATAACTTCATATTTATTAGTTATTCGTTTCTGTATATCATCCACTTTCCATCTCCGTGTTTGACTCTTCCTGTTTACATTCGAGTGTGACGTCATCACCTACGGCAGCTTAGACGATCAAAACGCGAACCTAGAACAAAACCCGGGGGGGGGGGGGGGGCTGGCTCTCTTGTGCGTTCTCGCCCCCTCTCTCTCTCTCGCTCTCTCTCTACATTCAATGATTTAAAGTAGCCAAACGTTACAGACAGTATAAATACTAACTGGATAGTTGATGATAAACATTTAATTTCATTATCTGAAATATTCTAAAATCATTAAGTCTGCTATAAGCCATTATCCCTTTGTGTGTAATTATTATTTTCTCACAGTAGTATATATATATGTGTGTGTGTGTGTGTGTTTGGCTAAAGTGGATAGAAAACACAGTACTGTGCAAAAAAAGGGCACCCAAGAGTTTTTATATAAATAGTCTTAGATGTAAATAATTTTTTTTATTAGTGTGTCAGTAGACTACTCTTAGTACATTTTCATTAAATTATTTTTTAAAGCATCTTCATGGTTTAATAATGCAAACATATGTTGCAGGGACTTATTATAATCATCATATTGGCGTGACTGTATGCATCAAAGGGTTAAATCAAGCATTTTAAGTGCTTTAGGAAATGTCAAAATATTGCGATATATATTGTGTATCGTGATATGGCCAAAAAATATCGCAATATCATTTAGAGGCCATATCGCCCAGCCCTACTATAATGGTAAAATAGTTATTAAAAAATTTGCCCCTAAAAAATATTCTTTGCCCCTAAATTTCTCATTTAGGGGCAAGTGTGCCCCTAGTGAAAAAGCTTAGCGTACAGCCCTGTTCTTAGGTACCCGATCCACTACCAGCATCTTTTCACATATTTGATTTTCGAAACATGCAGTACCAGCCATACCCGCTTAGGGGCGCCATCGCTCCACTGCAGTATCATTATGTGAATTTAAAAAAAATTCAAAAGTACAGTTCTGTGGGCGGATCATAGTTCCTTGATCCCAGCCGAACATCCTCCATCTTGGATCAGCTTGGCGAGCGGTTTTTTTCAGCGTGGAATAATGGGATTTATGATTAGCCAATGTGCATATCGATCTACCAGAATCCGATGACTGGTGAGGAAATGCTGCCGGCGATCACATGGCCTGACGGTAGGATAATATTACCCCAAATTACAGCTGGATTGGACATTGTTTTATAACGTAACGTGATCGGTCAATGAAAATGCTATATTGAACGCACACTGTATTGGTAATCAATAATAGTAATCGGCGTTCCCCGCCGCCCCCATTTCATCCATAGATGCTCTGTAATAGTCCGGATGCTACGCAGTTTGTTTTATTTCATTCGTATTTATACAGCAGAAATGGCGTTTGATATAACGGCGCCAACGTTTAGCCTATTATCTAGCTCCCGGGAAAAAAGACGAGACGAAAAGTGTGATAAACCTTATATTCACGACGCTATAAAATGACAACCAACCAATGGATTTTTATTTTCTTTAAGCCATTATGAAGGCACGGTTTATGCACTCGAGTGACAATGAGAATGGACATAATAGCAATACTATAAATGATATATAAAGCTCTTAGAAAGTACATCGGTTTGTTTACTTTCTGCAGTCCTCTGAGGCCTAAA
>NC_140172.1:147300451-147312951 GCF_963971535.1 Notolepis coatsorum | reverse complement strand
GTCTTCTCCAAATTGCCCGGCTGCCAATAATTGCTGACACTGAGCAATATCTTGCTAATTGTTTGGCTCTTCTCTTCAGAAGACCGGCCATCTGAAGGCCTCTAACACCCAACTTATGGACATGACCCAGGCCTCCAAATATGAAGACTAAAAGTTTACAGTTGTAGCCGAGTTGTGATATGGTATGGTCTAACAGTTGATATTTTAACATTTTGGTTGTTAAGGCTTCCTCTAGACTGTAGTCAAACGTGCAGCCAACTTCTAGGATGAGAACCTCTCTGTTATTCTCATTAACAACAACAACATCGAGGGTGTTTGCTGAAATATCAGAGAACAGTGAATTGTCCCTACACAGATTGAGCATTATGGCTTCACACTGGTGTGCAAATACAGCTTATATGTTGCAGGTGACCCGAGTGTGGAACTGACACTGTCTGCAATCAGATCCACGATCCTATCATGCTTACAAATGTAGAGCCCTTTGTATGCATGACAGCCATTGAGTATGTGAGACATGGTTTCTGTTGTCTGTTCGTGACCATGGTGTATGCAGTGTGGGCTATGCTTGCCAGGGAACCAGATGGAAAGGTTAAGCATTGATGGTAAAACCTGTAGCCTAGCTTTTAAAGTGAAAATGATGATGCTTTCATCAATAGCTACACTTTTTAAAACTGCGTGCGAGACAGAGTGGTCAGCGGCAGGGAGACAGGCAAGCTTCCCTTGCAGTTTAAGCTCAGTCCAGTGTTGACGTTGGAGTTGTTGTTGTGCCGACATGAGATGGCCACGGGCATTGGTACGTGGCAGTTCATGCCATGTTCCACAGATGTCAATGGTGGCCTTCACAGAGATGGTAGGGTCAGAGATGATCTCCTCAGAAACATTAACAGCGTCCGAGTCCGGCCCCACCCACTCCAGGGCCACGTTGGACGACCAGCCGCATAGGTCATTCAGGTCTGGCCAGTCAGACCACACCCCGAATCAGGGGGGGCGCGGCTGTCCAGCTTTCCACTCGCTTTCTACTTGTAACCCAGGAAGTTTGGATCCGACCCACACGCCAGGGGGACCTTGCGTCTCTGCAGGTCTTAAGAACAGAGAGGCTCTCTGACGTGCTGGTCGTCACTGTTCAGCATGTTGAGAAGATGACTGAGTCTCGTGGCAATGTACGTCCATTCAAAGTCGGGAACACCCAGGCCGCCCCTCCGCATGGTATGGAATATGATGTCCCGTGATGAGCGAGTGTTCAGTCCAGTCCATTGTCTCACCATCTGTACAGTTTTACACAAACACACGCACACACACACACGCACACGCACACACACACTGCCTACTACCATAATATATACCATATTATATGATAAGAAAGGGTTGTTGTTGTTGTTGGCTTGTCTCTGCTCTGGGGGACAGGGGCTTGTCTCTGCTCTGGGGGACAGGGGCTTGTCTCTGCTCTGGGGGACAGGGGCTTGTCTCTGCTCTGGGGGACAGGGGCTTGTCTCTGCTCTGGGGGACAGGGGCTTGTCTCTGCTCTGGGGGACAGGGGCTTGTCTCTGCTCTGGGGGACAGGGGCTTGTCTCTGCTCTGGGGGACAGGGGCTTGTCTCTGCTCTGGGGGACAGGGGCTTGTCTCTGCTCTGGGGGACAGGGGCTTGTCTCTGCTCTGGGGGACAGGGGCTTGTCTCTGCTCTGGGGGACAGAGGCTTGTCTCTGCTCTGGGGGACAGGGGCTTGTCTCTGCTCTGGGGGACAGGGGCTTGTCTCTGCTCTGGGGGACAGGGGCTTGTCTCTGCTCTGGGGGACAGGGGCTTGTCTCTGCTCTGGGGGACAGGGGCTTGTCTCTGCTCTGGGGGACAGAGGCTTGTCTCTGCTCTGGGGGACAGGGGCTTGTCTCTGCTCTGGGGGACAGGGGCTTGTCTCTGCTCTGGGGGACAGAGGCTTGTCTCTGTAAAGTTTTTTCCCCCCTCCACGAGTAATACACGATTAATCGAGTGTATCATGTGATCAATCGATCTGGATTTTTTTTAAATGCCCATCCCTAGTCCAGAGGCTTGTCCCTGCTCTGGGGGACAGGGTCCTCACTGTGCAGGAGAGAATATGAAGTCCCCCCCCTGACAGGCTTAATGAGGAGCAGGGTTTTCTCCTGCGTTGCGTGACTCATGTTTTCTGACTATTAACTTGTACTGGGGGGTAGTGGTCCCCCCCCCCCCCCCCCCCGCTGCCCTCTACAGTGTTTATCCCAGGTGTGCTGAGTCTGCTGACATCATGCTGTCATCCTGACCCTCTTCCTGTTTCCTGACACTTGAGTGCTGCTGACTGAGGGAGGGCTGTGGGCTCCAGGCACATTGCCTTGTTGTGTCTCTGCTGTGCGGGGTAGAGCTCCAGGCACATTGCCTTGTTGTGTCTCTGCTGTGCGGGGTAGAGCTCCAGGCACATTGCCTTGTTGTGTCTCTGCTGTGCGGGGTAGAGCTCCAGGCACATTGCCTTGTTGTGTCTCTGCTGTGCGGGGTAGAGCTCCAGGCACATTGCCTTGTTGTGTCTTTGCTGTGCGGGGTAGGAGGAGCCCTTTGCTGTGTTAGATCCTTCTTTCTTTTTGCTTTGAAAGGGGGGGGGGGGGTGTAGGGGTATGGAATATGATTAGGGGTGTAACTATGCATCGATTAATCGAAATGCATCGATTCTAATGTGTTTGATTCGATGCATCGATTTGAATATGTTAGAATCGATTATAATCGAAATTAAGCAGATATTTTTTTTTATTATTTCTTTTTTTTATTAGTGTTTTTTTTGTGAGTGTATTGTTTTTATTGACCTATAGTCCATTCATGCTGAGTGAATCAGTTCCCCCAGCCACATTTGTGTATTCAAATTTTTTGGGGGAATTAACTGATAGAAATGTAATCGAAAATTAATCGAATCGAATCAAATCGTGGTCAAATGAAGAGATTTCATGATGCATTGAATCGTTGCCTGAATAATCGTAATCGAATCGAATCGTTGTGAGGTCATATCGTTACACCCCTAAATATGATACAACCCTGGTTTAGGGTAAGGGGTGTAGGGGTAGGGAATAGGATATGAACCTGGTTTAGGGTCAGGGGTGTAGGGGTAGGGAATAGGATATGAACCTGGTTTAGGGTCAGGGGTGTAGGGGTAGGGAATAGGATAAGGACCTGGTTTAGGGTAAGGGGTGTAGGGGTAGGGAATAGGATATGAACCTGGTTTAGGGTCAGGGGTGTAGGGGTAGGGAATAGGATATGGACCTGGTTTAGGGTAAGGGGTGTAGGGGTAGGGAATAGGATATGAACCTGGTTTAGGGTAAGGGTTGTGGGTGCAGGAGGAAATGGTTAAAATGTGAGCTCCACAGTTAGGTGTTAAGTGTCTTGCTCAATGAGCCCAAGGGAGGAGCGGGAATCGAACCGGGAACCTTCTGATTACCAGACGACTGCTCTACCCACTGTCACCCCCCACTGTCGTTATAACCCGTATAACTCTGTATGATAGCATGTACAATACTGTATATATATGTTTATTCTGTTTACTCATGGTCCAGGGTGGCCTCTCTCTGTACTTCCTGCTCCCAAGTGTTTGGAGTTTGGAGTGTTTATTAAAGGATGTGTTGGCTATTTTCTGTTGTTGTAACTATATTATGATGTGGACTAGTAGAGGCCATAAGTTCACTGGCCGCTTTATAGACGTGCTTGTTTATAAACATACCATGTTTGAGCCAATCAGCAATTACCCACTGAATCACATGACTGAGTTGCCCCCCCCCCCCCTACCTGCGTGAGCTGCTGTGCAAAAAAAAAAGGGCTCTATGGAGAAAAGTTAAAAGTAGTTTCAAACGAAAACGGCTGGATGACATTTAGCCAAATCAGCATGGCTGCGAGTGTGAGTCATTCACCGTTTACATATCTAGCTTTGGCATGGATTTATTGTTTAGGTCGCTGCTAGCATAGCTAACAAATGCAAATATATTTTATGTTCCTTTTTGCCTCCTTGATGCGAGCTGCGCACTGACGTGGACGAGGAACACTGTGTCCTCTCGCCAGGCTCCAATCTGACGGGACAAGTGTTTTATAGCCTTCAGAAACCAAACTTTCCAAAACAGGAAGCTCACAGTATAATCAGATGTGTCTTTATTTTTTCTACTAAGGAAATGGTTGCAGACCTTACATTGCATCTTAAGATTATGATGAGTTTCACAGGCCTTAGTTGTGTTATCTGAGTTGCCTCAGTTTTGCCTACAAGCCAGTGTCGTCCAGGACTGATTTTCAGGACTCGTGACTCAACTTGGACTTGAGCACTGATGACTTGGACTTGGACTCGAGCATTATTGACTGCATTCGGACTCGGAAGGTGCAGACGAGGACTCGGACTTGTTCATTGATAAATAAAGTTATTATAATATTTTTCTTTATTATTATATTATATCCTAATCATTTGGCATAATATATTGATGGCTAGTGCATTTGTTTGGCTATTGTGTCACAAAGTAAATAAACACCCTTTGAAACGGTGACCGCTGTGTCATTTATGTTTAATGTCGACCTTTTCTTTTATTTGTACGTCAGCTCTTTGACTGCCGGAGTGGAGTGGACTCAACCTTGATGACTCGGACTCGGAGGGTAATGGGGACTCAAGTCTGACTCGACTCTGGCTCTTCTTTGGTGACTCGGACTCGAACACCGGGGACTCGAGACTCGACTCGGACTCGAGATTTAGTGCCTCGACTACAACACTGCTACAAGCATAACTGGCTTATGGAAGGTCATCATATACGATGCATAGTTCCTTCCGGATGATGGCGTGTGGGAAACACTGGGTTTTTGTAGATTAAAGGTGCCATAGATAGCATTCAGACACTACATGTCAAACTAGAGCACCAGCATGCAATTGATCCAATCGGGTGCATTCCACGTGAGGAAATGGGAAGTAGGGAGGGGATACATGCACACAACATGTAAACAACATTCATTTCGGACACCCAAACATTTTTAAAAGATAGATTCATTAATAAATATCTTTTTTGGGGGGGGGGGGGGGGGGGATACATACTTTTATCCTACACATTTCTAAAAGCTCTGTGGATGTATTCTTAAAAAAAGAAAAGAAAATGTTATCTATAGCACCTTTAAGTCAACTAAGTGATTAGTAGGGAGCGGCTGGGTCTAAGCACTCGCCTTCCACCGCAGAGACGCTGTCAGCGGTGCCTCCGACTTGGTCAGTCGTAGGGCTGGGCGATATGGCCTCTAAATGATATCACAATATTTTTTGCTCTATCACGATACACGATATATATTGCGATATTTTGACATTTCCTCTAAAGCACTTTAAAATGCTTGATTTAACCCTTTGATGGATACAGTCACGCCAATATGATGATTATATAAACATCTGTTGTCAAGCCTCGTCAATATACCCCTTTCCCCACTAATGGAACTGGTGTCGTGGATCACTCCCCTGTGGGCGTTTCCAGGGTTAGCGGCTAACGTTAGTTAGCTTAGCTTAGTTAGCGGCTAACTTAGTTACCGCCTCTCTGGGTGTGTGTACGTGACGTAAATTGGGTGTGTGTGAGGCAGAGAGGAAAGTGCTGCGCTAAAGTAAGTCTCATCTCAGCCACGGCAGCTTAGAAACTGACGTGAGGATTTGTGCAAAACATCACAATGTCCACGATATGTTTAAAAAGTGTATCGTTAATGAACTGTACCCGATATTTATTTAATATCGTCATATTGCCCACCCCTAGTCAGTCGTCCCTACGAACACAATTGGCAGTGTTCACGAATGGGAAGCCAGTGGGCTACAACCTCTGCATGCGTTATGTTCTCCCAGTGAAACTCCTCGCTGTCAGATGAAAAGAAGCGGCTGGCGACTCCACATGTATTGGAGTGATACATGTGAGTCTACTCTACACCCTCCCCAGACCGACAGTAGGGCAGCATGTGGTAGTCTACACTAGGGCTGCAACGATTAGTCGACCTAATCGACGACGTCGATTATAAAAAATCGTCGACAAGAAATTGTTGCGTCGATTAGTCATTAAAAAAAAAAAAAAAAAAAAAAATTATTTAATTTTTTTTTTTTTTTTTTTTTTTTGTGCACTACCTATCTTTGTGAGAGTGGCTTCTCAGGGTTCCAGACAACATCATAACATGATGATCCCATAGCAAATTTTGGACATTGAAAACATTGTTCCCCTGCAGAGATGATGATCAGACTAGACACACAATACATTACACACGTACTCCTCTCACTCACACACAGCGATCAGAGTAAGACACACACATACACACTCCTCTCACTCACACACAGCGATCAGAGTAAGACACACACACATACACACTCCTCTCACTCACACACAGCGATCAGAGTAAGACACACACACATTCACACTCCTCTCTCTCACACACAGCGATCAGAGTAAGACACACACACATTCACACTCCTCTCACTCACACACAGCGATCAGAGTAAGACACACACACATACACAAATTACACAGTACACACCTCTCACTCACACAGCGATCAGAGTAAGACACACACACAAATTACACAGTACACACACTCCTCTCACTCACACAGCGATCAGAGTAAGACACACACACATACACACACACACGGACTCCTCTCACACACAGCAAACAAAAGTTATTTAAAGTACACTTCCACTTTAATTTGTATTATTTAATTTATTTATCTTGTTATGAGTGATTGCTGTATTGTTCTTCAAATACATTTTCATTTAAAGTGGCTTAAAGATCCAAATTCAAATGTTTCATGAGTCATTATTTTAATTTGCTATGGGATCATCATGTTATGATGTTGTTGTTTGGTCCTGACAAGAGTCTCAAAGTCTGGGGTGATGGTAGACAAGCAACTCTGAGGTCATGCTCAATGTCCAATCTGTTCCTCTGCTCTGTCTTCAGCTGGACCAGAGCTGAGAAGCCACTTTCACAAAGATAGGCAATAAAAAAAAAAAAAAAATCATTTTTTTTTGGTTTGTTGTTGTTTACATTGGTTTTCGATTAGTCGACTAATCGAAAAAATAATCGGCAGATTAGTCGACTACCAAATTAGTCATTAGTTGCAGCCCTAGTCTACACCCTCCCCAGACCGACAGTAGGGCAGCATGTGGTAGTCTACACCATCCCCAGACCGACAGTATGGCAGCATGTGGTAGTCTACACCCTCCCCAGACCTACAGTAGGGCAGCATGTGGTAGTCTACACCCTCCCCAGACCGACAGTAGGGCAGCATGAGGTAGTCTACACCCTCCCCAGACCGACAGTAGGGCAGCATGTGGTAGTCTACACACCCTCCCCAGACCTACAGTAGGGCAGCATGTGGTAGTCTACACCCTCCCCAGACCGACAGTAGGGCAGCATGTGGTAGTCTACACCCTCCCCAGACCTACAGTAGGGCAGCATGTGGTAGTCTACACCCCCTCCCCAGACCGACAGTAGGGCAGCATGTGGTAGTCTACACCCCCTCCCCAGACCGACAGTAGGGCAGCATGTGGTAGTCTACACCCCCTCCCCAGACCGACAGTAGGGCAGCATGTGGTAGTCTACACCCTCCCCAGACCGACAGTAGGGCAGCATGTGGTAGTCTACTCTACACCCTCCCCAGACCGACAGTAGGACAGCATGTGGTGGTAGTCTACACCCTCCCCAGACCAACAGTAGGACAGCATGTGGTAGTCTACACCCTCCCCAGACCTACAGTAGGGCAGCATGAGGTAGTCTACACCCTCCCCAGACCTACAGTAGGGCAGCATGAGGTAGTCTACACCCTCCCCAGACCTACAGTAGGGCAGCATGTGGTAGTCTACTCTACACCCTCCCCAGACCGACAGTAGGACAGCATGTGGTGGTAGTCTACACCCTCCCCAGACCAACAGTAGGACAGCATGTGGTAGTCTACACCCTCCCCAGACCGACAGTAGAGCAGCATGTGGTAGTCTACACCCTCCCCAGACCAACAGTAGGACAGCATGTGGTAGTCTACACCCTCCCCAGACCTACAGTAGAGCAGCATGAGGTAGTCTACACCCTCCCCAGACCGACAGTAGGGCAGCATGAGGTAGTCTACACCCTCCCCAGACCGACAGTAGGGCAGCATGAGGTAGTCTACACCCTCCCCAGACCGACAGTAGGGCAGCATGTGGTAGTCTACACACCCTCCCCAGACCTACAGTAGGGCAGCATGAGGTAGTCTACACCCTCCCCAGACCGACAGTAGGGCAGCATGTGGTAGTCTACACACCCTCCCCAGACCTACAGTAGGGCAGCATGAGGTAGTCTACACCCTCCCCAGCCTCAATATGTCCTAATGGAGCAGTTAGACTACAACTGGACTTCATATAATGCAATAAGGGGGTGACAAGTATTTTTAAATGACCGCCATCGGCACGGATTGCTGAGCAAGGATGTAGGACAGTGAAAGGTCAAAGGTTCAGGCGGATTACACACACTCGGTTACTGATTACAGAACTAGGAAAGCAATCTGTTTAACGGATGACTGATTAAATGACGCCTGGTTCATGTTGCAGGAGAGAGGTGTTTCCTTTACATGCTACAGATGATGTTGATACAGGCTGCTTGATACAAACGACTGACAATGTTTATTTCAGTCGTTTGTATCACGATTATTAAACACGATTACTCATTGATTGCTGCCTTTCTGTCATCTTCTACGAGTTAACCAAAGACTTTTTAAAATAACCGTACAAACGCGCCATGGCTCCCTCCCTTCGTTAGCGTTTCGTCTCGATGATCTTGTTCTCATGATCGAGGGAAGCCAAAATCATAATTGAAATTGAAACTCTATTCATTGCCCTTTCTCACTTTATCCAATCAGAAGAGAGAACTACACACTGAAAAAATGGTGTGACAAAAATGCGAAATAAAAACGAGTTTTAAGCAAATATGTGCTTGAAACAAGTCAAATAATCTACCAGTGCAGTAAAGCTAATTTGGATTTCTTGAAATAAGTAAAAAATATCTCTCTCCTGATTGGATATAGTGGGAACAGGATACCAGAAATGTATTTTCAGTTTACTGCAGAGTGGAGGGACTGGGAGACCCATGTTACTGACCAAACACTCTATATCAGTGATAGCTGTCGGAACGTAGAGCTATTGTAACACTTATTTTAACAAAATATAACACCTTAACAGTAGCTAAGCACCCAAAGCAGTGGATCCCATACACTACACATGTTTATTCGGGACGGCCCGTCACAGGGATCACTAAAGCGAACACGATAACGTATTAACATGCAGCAGTGTTAAAAAAACTGTGCCTTTCACATTAAACACAGAATCCTTCCCACCGTCTGACTCCGTCTCTCTCATCCACCCCAGTCTGCCACCACCGCTCACTAATAATAATAATTATTATAGTAATTTGATTTCATTTCAAACCTTTATTTAAACTCGAAAGGCAACTGAGGTTTCCCTCATTTACAGTCATGTCGAGTGTACATACAGAGTTAAGCAAAAAAGGCATATAAAATCATACAGCATATAAAATCATAACAATAAGACAAGTAAGCATAACAATCAATTAAAACACGTACAACTTGATTGACAAAGGTTGGAGATCAAAGTTTTAAACTCTGCAACAGAGAGGAGAATCTCAAGCTTTAAGGACTGTTGGAGTTCATGCCATGAGCTAGAGGGGCATCATAGTGAAATGCAGATTTACCCTGTTCAGAGCAAACTCTGGGGAACCAGCCAGTCACTAGAACGGGTTCCATAGGTACCAAAATTATATTCCAATAATGATGTAGTATAAGGAGGTAGCTTACCAATAATGATGTAGTATAAGGAGGTAGCTTACCAATAATGATGTAGTATAAGGAGGTAGCTTACCAACAATGATGTAGTATAAGGAGGTAGCTTACCAATAATGATGTAGTATAAGGAGGTAGCTTACCAATAATGATGTAGTATAAGGAGGTAGCTTACCAACAATGATGTAGTATAAGGAGGTAGCTTACCAATAATGATGTAGTATAAGGAGGTAGCTTACCAATAATGATGTAGTATAAGGAGGTAGCTTACCAATAATGATGTAGTATAAGGAGGTAGCTTACCAATAATGATGTAGTATAAGGAGGCAGCTTACCAATAATGATGTAGTATAAGGAGGCAGCTTACCAATAATGATGTAGTATAAGGAGGCAGCTTACCAATAATGATGTACCAATAAGGGCCTTGAAAATGAACACATACCAGTGTTTATTGCACCTCTCCGTCAGAGAGGGCCAACCAACCTTCTCACGAAGGACACAGTGATGAGTGTCGTCTCTATCATTAGTGATGAATCTGACCTACTGTAGGAACCTCTGAGGAACCATTAAAAATGCATATTCACGTCACGTCGCTGGGGAGGACCCAGCTTGGCCCAGATCTGCCTCGGCCAGAGCGGCACTGAATGTGGGTCATGATGTAGCCGTCGCTCAGCCAGAGCAGTATGACCACCCAACGTCCTGGATATGTGGCCCGGCCGTACTAATGATGTCTGGGCCCAATATTGTCAACAGTCAGCCCGGGTCCTGGTTGGCGTTAGAGATGGTGCCGTCGGTGCCTCGCCGGGGTGATGCTCGATCACACGGCGCAGGCTGGGGAACCATGCTCTATATAACCACTATTACTCTATATATAACTATATAACCTCTATTACTCTATATATAACTATATAACCTCTATTACTCTATATATAACTCTATATAACGTTAGGTTATGACTATAACCAAGTTCTGTTAGTTAGGGGCGATGCTTGGCTTCGCCTTCTGCACTATCTCGCGTACGTGCACGCGTACTGAATAAACCACAAATGTACCTCTAATACCAGTATTAGTCTGACCACACCCCTCATCAGCTTACCTTCATAAGCAGGTGTGTGGTCACCTGCTCTCCTCCTTCCCAAGCTTTCACCACAAGGTGAGGTCAAGGGCTGCAGCGGCCGTCCGAAGCCAAGCATCGCCCCTAACTAACAGAACTTGGTTATAGTCATAACCTAACGTTCTGTATCGTTAGTGGCTTAGCTTGGCTTCGCCTTCTGCACAAGGGAGGCCAAGCGGAGCCACTTGGCTGACAAATACACCCCGCTGACAGCCCCCCAAAACCATCAGAACAGGGAGGGCCGAGCCCCCCCGACCCCCCCTAATGGAGGGTAGCCCCCCTATTAGGGACGTCACGGGAGGGCGACGGACCCGACCGTGCGAAGAGGCACTCAAGCAACTCAACGCACAGGGTGAGCAGACCGTGGCTTGACCCACGACTACACACACGCACAACCCGCATGCCACCCGGGAACGAACGGAGGAACAACCTCGTTACTGCCCCCAGAATCACGGGGTCAAGGGCAAACCCAACCCCGTGGCAAGGCCGTAGCAGCGGAGCACGAAGGAAGACCCAGACCCACCAAAAGGACTGGACCCCCTGGAATGGGGGCCCGGAGAAGTCCATGATGCCAGCATCAAGACCCCACCAGGTGGGCACGTAGTGCCCCGCCCCCCACATCGCCAGCGTATTCGGACAAAGGCCCCTCAGTTACTGCACCTGGTATTCCCAGGCGGAACCAACCAGGCCAGTAAGCCGAGCGGGCCCCGTCCCCCCAATAGTACACCGCCTGGCACACTGACCCTGCAGAATAGGCAGTCAGCATGGCCGTAAGCACACAAAAAAGTTTAACCAACGGAAGCAGGCAGCGCACCGGGGAAAAACCAGGCAACAGGCTGTTAACCCTAGCCTGGAGACTGCGGACGAGACAGGCGCCAGAGGGGACAGCTGAACACAGCCGCCCCGGCGGAAGGAGCGTAAGCTGGCGGTGTTGCATGACCAAGCCTCCATTTAACAACCCCCACCCAGAGGGGTCGAGGCAGAGAAGGCTGACACGATTGGCAGACGTCATGAACGTGCAGGGGCACCCTCAACCGGTGAACCCGGGAGTTGACACTGCTCCAACACACCAGGGAACCAACCACCTCGGTGTTACCCAATGCGGTGGTTGTTCCTATAACCCCTCAAGAAAAAACTCCAAAACACACCTGCGGGTATACACCGGCTATACCGCAGTACAAGTGTTTCAGTTTCCAAAAAGGGTTAACCCAGGCCTACGGGTCGCAAACATCACTTCGGACCGGGCCTGGCGGTACGGGAAGCACAGGGTCACCAGAGGAGGTCAAAAAACCACCCCCACAGGCCCCTCTTCGCCATGCGTGAGAGAGGAGCGAAAAACAATGGAGAACCAGCCCCTAAGCACACCGTACCTGGTATTCCCCGGCGGTCTCCCAACCAAGTACTAACCAGGACCAACCTGTGTAGCGGCCGAGATCCGACGAGATCGAGCGCGTACAGAATGGCATGGCTGTAAGCCATGACGACAGTGCTGAGTAAAAACATACCCAACCAGGGTCTCCATAGCGCTTAACCCTGTGACACCCAGACCGACCTGGCATTTTTCCCCCTGAAAAAAGCCCAAGTCCCTCAGGGTACC
>NC_140172.1:147187909-147300251 GCF_963971535.1 Notolepis coatsorum | reverse complement strand
CCTGTATTTAGGGAGAGACCGGCTCAGATGAGCCTGGTTAAAATCCCCCAATACAACAACAAAACTGTCCGGGTGGTTGCGTTCAACATTCGTCAGCTGTTCGGCTAGTGTGTCTACCGCTGCGGTGACGTCAGCGTCAGGAGGAATGTAAACACAGACGAGGATGTAAGAGTTGAACTCACGGGGGGAATAGAATGGACGACAGCGGATGAAGAGGGATTCAATAGCAGAGGAACAGTGTTGGTGAATCACTGTCACATCGGAACACCAGCGATTGTTAATAAAAAACATAAGACCCCCTCCACGCGACTTACCCGCCGCCTCGAAGTCCCTGTCGGCACGAAACGCAGAAAAGCCCTCAAGCTGTACAGCCCCGTCTGGGACTGATGGCTTCAGATGGGTCTCCACGAACGTCAAAGACAGCTGTGGAGTGGAAGTCCTTGTTTCCTGCAACCAGCCACCGGAGTTCGTCCATTTTATTTGGTAAAGAGTTCACGTTTCCGAGGAATATACCGGGAAGTGGTGGCCGCGAGCCCCGTCGCCGGAGGCGAACCAGACAGCCACCTCTCCTTCCCCGTTGCCGTCTGATACAGCGCACAGCACTGGCGAAGAACGCAGTCCCCCTGACCAGTACATCCAATAAATCCGTGGAACGGGTGAGTAGTGTTGGGAAAGTGTCCGATGGGTTTGAACACCCGATGTGCAGAAGTTCTTCTTTGGTGTAGGACGTTAGACAGGACACAGATACAACACTGAACAAACAAAACGCAGCACACTGTAGCGCCAAGGCAGCCCGTGGGCGGCGCCATCTTGTTGTTAGCTCACGTTAGCTCACGTTAGCTCTAAACTAAATTGTTCACTGAGGCGTTGTCTTAATGTTATCTAGCCAGCTAGCAGTAGCTACAGATAGCTCCTGATATCAATGTCTTATAACATTGATTCGATGCGTATTCGAGCTGAGGGCATGCTGAATGTGATTTATACCAATAGGGTCCAGCTGCAGCGCCGGAGAATCCTGGCCGTAGCTGGAGGCTACTCGAGTACACACAGACAGTGGAGCTGTTTGCAGATAGCGAGCATTTTGACTTGTTGCGTGGTGGCGATGTCTCGCAGATAATACAACTACACTTATGATTATATAATATATATTTTTTATAAAAAAAAAAAAAAATAATAATATATATATATTAGTGCTGTCAGGCGATTAAAAAAATTAATCTAATTAATTACAGGATTTGTAATTAATTAATCTAATTAATCGCATTTTAATCGCATAACCATTTTATGCCTGATATTCTATATTCTATAATCATATTTCAAATTGCATGTGTCCGGATGGCAGAATTCAGTACAGTATCTACAAAACTTTCTGTTTAATCATCTTCCATCTATTAATTTGCTTAGATTTTTCAGGTCTGGTCAATTTGAGCATAGTGTTATTCACAGTCAAAGATAAAAAAAATGTTTATTGATATTCTCATTTGGTTCATTACAATTTACTCAAGCCTAGTAACAGACACAGTATTTCGGACACTGGGAATACATTCCCTGAGATCCATAGATGTCCCTAGAATCAGATACCAAGAACATGCAAATGGACCATATAAAAAAAAAGTCTGTAATGTGTATTCTACGTTCTTATGGAATGAATGAGATAAAAAAAAAAAGTTATTAAAAAAAAAAGAAATTGTAATTAATTTTGAGTTAATTTTCATAACGCGATAATTTGCTGTGTAATTAATTAATCTAATTAACGCGATAAACTGACAGCCCTAATATATATATATATATATATATATATATATATATTTTTTTTTAATACCAAAAATGGTCGATATCGGATCCGTATCGGCCGATATGGCTCAAGACGATCGGTGATCGGTATCGGTGGCAAAAAACGTGATCGGGGCATCCCTAATAAATTGCTATTACTTTGGGTATGCAATCGTCAGGCGTTTTATGCAAAATGTGGGGTAAGCTTAAGGGGTTAAACAAAAAATAACTGAAAAACTTGAAAATGAATTGTGATTCTTACGTGAATCAGTCCCCCCACCCCACCCGTAACACTTACTCACCTACTCCACACATCGAGCACTTAGAGCTCACAGCGCAATCCTGGTCACGGCACCAATGTGACAGATGTTCATTCATGCTGGCAAGCGCAGTAGGCCTACAACTCACGGCTTGGTTTAGGATTAAGCCCAAGAAGAATCTATTGTCGGATGGGATTTTCTTTTTTTAATTAATAGAAAATAAATAAATAGTGGGAAAAGGCCACATAATCTTCACACAAGGAAATCTGACGACACAACTGTGTGCTCACATACTGTACATACTGTACATGTAACACAAGAGAGAATGTGTTCGTTGTGACCAAATTAATGATCAAGGCCTCTGTCCTCAGGCTTGTTGCCCTGCTGGATATTTAATGTTCTTTCCTGAATCATGTATGAAACTGCAGAATCCCCCTAATGTGAGGATTCTCAGAAATCTCAAGAACGAATGGAGGAGCTTAAACCACAATGTAACAAAGATATAAGCGTCACATTTGGTACATAGCTGGGATTACATCTATGTTGCTTAGCATTAGCATCTCTGCCAAAGTGTTCTTGAGCAAGGCACTGAACCTCACACTGTGTGTGTCCAGGAAGGATTATGCACATTTCTTCAAATCTTCTCCTGACAGGTTTATTGGATACATTGAATAACATAGAGATACGGGCATCCGCACAGATACGAACCAAAGGGGCTTGAGCGCCCCCCCCCCCTGCCCCCTCCCCCTTGCCTTGCCATACAGAAAGTGCCTTCATAGAAAGTGTTTATTGATTGTATTCTGATAGCAGATAGCAGGGTTGATTGAGTAGGACACCATGACTCAGCGAGACCTTCTGATAGCAGGGGTTGATTGAGTAGGACACCATGACTCAACAAGACCTTCTGATGGCAGGGTTGATTGAGTAGGACACCATGACTCAGCCAGACCTTTTGATAGCAGGGATGATTGAGTAGGACACCATGACTCAGGCAAGACCTTTTGATAGCAGGGATGATTGAGTATGACACCATGACTCAGCGAGACCTTCTGATAGCATGGGTTGATTGAGTAGGACACCATGACTCAGCGAGACCTTCTGATGGCAGGGTTGATTGAGTATGACACCATGACTCAGCGAGACCCTTCTGATAGCAGGGATGATTGAGTAGGACACCATGACCAGCAAGACCTTTTGATGGCAGGGATGATTGAGTATGACACCATGACTCAGCGAGACCTTCTGATAGCAGGGTTGATTGAGTAGGACACCATGACTCAGCAAGACCTTCTGATAGCAGGGATGATTGAGTAGGACACCATGACTCAGCAAGACCTTCTGATAGCAGGGATGATTGAGTAGGACACCATGACTCAGCGAGACCTTCTGATGGCACGGTTGATTTGAGTAGGACACCCATGACTCAGCGAGACCTTCTGATAGCAGGGTTGATTGAGTAGGACACCATGACTCAACAAGACCTTCTGATGGCAGGGTTGATTGAGTAGGACACCATGACTCAGCAAGACCTTTTGATAGCAGGGATGATTGAGTAGGACACCATGACTCAGCAAGACCTTTTGATAGCAGGGGATGATTGAGTATGACACCATGACTCAGCGAGACCTTCTGATAGCATGGTTGATTGAGTAGGACACCATGACTCAGCGAGACCTTCTGATGGCAGGTTGATTGAGTATGACACCATGACTCAGCGAGACCTTCTGATAGGCAGGGATGATTGAGTAGGACACCATGACTCAGCAAGACCTTTTGATGGCAGGGATGATTGAGTATGACACCATGACTCAGCGAGACCTTCTGATAGCAGGGTTGATTGAGTAGGACACCATGACTCAGCAAGACCTTCTGATAGCAGGGATGATTGAGTAGGACACCATGACTCAGCAAGACCTTCTGATAGCAGGGATGATTGAGTAGGACACCATGACTCAGCGAGACCTTCTGATGGCACGGTTGATTGAGTAGGACACCATGACTCAGCGAGACCTTCTGATGGCACAGTTGATTGAGTAGGACACCATGACTCAGCGAGACCTTCTGATAGCAGGGATGATTGAGCAGGACACCATGACTCGGCGAAGACCTTCTGATAGCAAGGTGATTGAGTAGGACACCATGACTCAGCAAGACCTTCTGATAGCAGGGATGATTGAGTAGGACACCATGACTCAGCGAGACCTTCGGATGGCACGGTTGATTGAGTAGGACACCATGACTCAGCAAGACCTTCTGATAGCAGGGATGATTGAGTAGGACACCATGACTCAGCGAGACCTCTGATGGCAGGATATTCATCAAACACAGGCACCCCACCCTTTCCCCTTTGAAGCTTTTAGGTGTGAGGTATGATGAACAACATTGCTTTAGCTCCCAGGACGGCTGTGCAAAGCCCTGTCAGAGACACGTACTGTACCAAACGCTAGCCTGTTCCTCTCCATCTCCAACAGCCTGGGTTTGATTTAGTCACGTTACTCTGTCACATCCGGATGCCTGTCCCATCGTGTCTGCTGAGCAGAAGAGAGCTTCCCCCTCGAGTCTAAACCGCTGGGTAGAATCTCTGAATGAGATGACTAGCCTACATATTATTCTCTCTCTCTCTCTCTCTCTCTCTCTCTCTCTCTCTCTCTCTCTCTCTCTCTCTCTCTCTCTCTCTCTCTCTCTCTCTCTCTCTCTCTCTCTCTCTCTCTCTCAACCAACCTTTCTGCGATGGAATGCAGAGAGATGCTGCGGAGGGTAGGATTGATTGATTGATTGAACATTTTATTAACAGATTGCAGAATGGGTACAATACAGTACGGCTCAATACACACAATTGTTAGGAGACAGTAGAGTCTTCAGAGTAGAAGACATGATTTGTCCTGGTTTTGGTCTCTTCAGAGGCCGTGTTGACAATGAGCAACATGAATCCTCTAAGCACACACAGTGTAATGAACTAACATCCTCAGCGTGTTGGTTTCCACAGAGCTTGACCTTATTTGAATATTTCCAAAGCAAACAGAAGGATGAAGTGAACTGTTGTTCTATTATTATTCCGTCACATACGCAGTTAATGAACCTCTGAATGTTTGTTCCTCAGTCTCTGTCCTGTGTCTGTTCATTGTGGAAACACAGCAGACAGCAGACATCTCTCTCTCTCTCTCTCTCTCTCTCTCTCTCTCTCTCTCTCTCTCTCTCTCTCTCTCTCTCTCTCTCTCTGTCTCGGCCTCTGTCTTTCTCTCTCTGTCTCTCTCATTCTGCCTCTATGTCTCTCTCTGTCTATGTCTCTCTGATCTCTCTCCTGCTCTCTCTCTCTGTCTCTCTGTCTCTCTGTCTCTCTCTCTCTCTCTCTCTCTCTCTCTCTCCTCTCTCTCTCTCTCTCTCTCTCTCTCTCTCTCTCTCTCTCTCTCTCTCTCTCTCTCTCTCTCTCTGTCTCGGCCTCTGTCTCTCTCTCTCTCTCTCTCTCTCTCTCTCTCTCTCTCTCTCTCTCTCTCTCTCTCTCTCTCTCTCTCTCTCTCTCTCTCTCTCTCTCTCTCTCTCTCTCCCCCCTGCTCTCTAAAAGCTGTACACCACCACAACGGAAAGTGTGTCACTCTGCGTACGTCTGCTGTGCGCACTCTGGCTGAGCCATCTGGCTGGTTGCTATAACCAGGGCTTTTCTCGACCCAGCATGCTTTGCTCTCTGGCAGGGCACTCTTGCCCCAGGGGTTGGGGGGCTTTGCCCGGAAATCTAGGGCCCTCTCTTCCAGTGGGGTCGGGTTAAAAATAGCTCATTGAATGTGAACACACCATAGTGTGAGGCTGTCGTCTCTGCTGCTATCTCCCCTTCATCTGCACAGACCACGTTGTCGGAGGCCAAGGCTGACTCCAGACCAGCCCCAGTACCGTATCTCTCCTTCATCTGCACAGGAGGCACACCACGTTGTCGGAGGCCAAGGCTGACTCCAGACCAGCCCCAGTACCGTATCTCTCCTTCATCTGCACAGGAGGCAGACCACGTTGTCGGAGGCCAAGGCTGACTCCAGATCAGCCCCAGTACCGTAGCCTCCACTCGATATGCATTCATCACTTCTCCATTAACTTGGCCTGGGGAGATGATTAATGATCTTCTATGTTTAAGATATGTGAACCAGCACAGTGGCTTTAAGATATGTGAACCAGCACAGTGGCTTTAAGATATGTGAACCAGCACAGTGGCTTTAAGATATGTGAACCAGCACAGTGGCTTTAAGATATGTGAACCAGCACAGTGGCTTTAAGATATGTGAACCAGCACAGTGGCTTTAAGATATATGAACCAGCACAGTGGCCTTAAGATATGTGAACCAGCACAGTGGCTTTAAGATATGTGAACCAGCACAGTGGCTTTAAGATATGTGAACCAGCACAGTGGCCTTAAGATATGTGAACCAGCACAGTGGCTTTAAGATAATGAACCAGCACAGTGGCTTTAAGATAATGAACCAGCACAGTGGCTTTAAGATATGTGAACCAGCACAGTGGCCTTAAGATATGTGAACCAGCACAGTGGCTTTAAGATAATGAACCAGCACAGTGGCTTTAAGATAATGAACCAGCACAGTGGCCTTAAGATATGTGAACCAGCACAGTGGCTTTAAGATATGTGAACCAGCACAGTGGCTTTAAGATAATGAACCAGCACAGTGGCTTTAAGATAATGAACCAGCACAGTGGCCTTAAGATATGTGAACCAGCACAGTGGCTTTAAGATATATGAACCAGCACAGTGGCTTTAAGATAATGAACCAGCACAGTGGCTTTAAGATAATGAACCAGCACAGTGGCTTTAAGATAATGAACCAGCACAGTGGCTTTAAGATATGTGAACCAGCACAGTGGCCTTAAGATATGTGAACCAGCACAGTGGCTTTAAGATAATGAACCAGCACAGTGGCTTTAAGATAATGAACCAGCACAGTGGCCTTAAGATATGTGAACCAGCACAGTGGCTTTAAGATATGTGAACCAGCACAGTGGCTTTAAGATATGTGAACCAGCACAGTGGCCTTAAGATATGTGAACCAGCACAGTGGCTTTAAGATATGTGAACCAGCACAGTGGCTTTAAGATATGTGAACCAGCACAGTGGCCTTAAGATATGTGAACCAGCACAGTGGCTTTAAGATATATGAACCAGCACAGTGGCCTTAAGATATATGAACCAGCACAGTGGCTTTAAGATATGTGAACCAGCACAGTGGCCTTAAGATATGTGAACCAGCACAGTGGCTTTAAGATAATGAACCAGCACAGTGGCCTTAAGATATATGAACCAGCACAGTGGCCTTAAGATATGTGAACCAGCACAGTGGCTTTAAGATATGTGAACCAGCACAGTGGCCTTAAGATATGTGAACCAGCACAGTGGCTTTAAGATATGTGAACCAGCACAGTGGCTTTAAGATAATGAACCAGCACAGTGGCCTTAAGATATATGAACCAGCACAGTGGCTTTAAGATATATGAACAAGCACAGTGGCTTTAAGATATGTGAACCAGCACAGTGGCCTTAAGATATATGAACCAGCACAGTGGCTTTAAGATATGTGAACCAGCACAGTGGCCTTAAGATATGTGAACCAGCACAGTGGCTTTAAGATATGTGAACCAGCACAGTGGCTTTAAGATAATGAACCAGCACAGTGGCTTTAAGATATATGAACCAGCACAGTGGCCTTAAGATATGTGAACCAGCACAGTGGCTTTAAGATATATGAACCAGCACAGTGGCCTTAAGATGTGAACCAGCACAGTGGCTTTAAGATATATGAACCAGCACAGTGGCCTTAAGATATGTGAACCAGCACAGTGGCTTTAAGATATGTGAACCAGCACAGTGGCTTTAAGATATGTGAACCAGCACAGTGGCTTTAAGATATGTGAACCAGCACAGTGGCCTTAAGATATGTGAACCAGCACAGTGGCTTTAAGATAATGAACCAGCACAGTGGCTTTAAGATAATGAACCAGCACAGTGGCTTTAAGATATGTGAACCAGCACAGTGGCTTTAAGATATGTGAACCAGCACAGTGGCTTTAAGATATGTGAACCAGCACAGTGGCCTTAAGATATGTGAACCAGCACAGTGGCTTTAAGATAATGAACCAGCACAGTGGCTTTAAGATAATGAACCAGCACAGTGGCTTTAAGATAATGAACCAGCACAGTGGCTTTAAGATATGTGAACCAGCACAGTGGCTTTAAGATAATGAACCAGCACAGTGGCTTTAAGATATATGAACCAGCACAGTGGCTTTAAGATAATGAACCAGCACAGTGGCTTTAAGATATATGAACCAGCACAGTGGCTTTAAGATATATGAACCAGCACAGTGGCTTTAAGATAATGAACCAGCACAGTGGCTTTAAGATAATGAACCAGCACAGTGGCTTTAAGATATGTGAACCAGCACAGTGGCGTTAAGATAATGAACCAGCACAGTGGCTTTAAGATATGTGAACCAGCACAGTGGCCTTAAGATATATGAACCAGCACAGTGGCCTTAAGATATATGAACCAGCACAGTGGCCTTAAGATAATGAACCAGCACAGTGGCTTTAAGATAATGAACCAGCACAGTGGCTTTAAGATATGTGAACCAGCACAGTGGCCTTAAGATATGTGAACCAGCACAGTGGCCTTAAGATAATGAACCAGCACAGTGGCTTTAAGATAATGAACCAGCACAGTGGCTTTAAGATATATGAACCAGCACAGTGGCTTTAAGATATGTGAACCAGCACAGTGGCTTTAAGATATATGAACCAGCACAGTGGCTTTAAGATAATGAACCAGCACAGTGGCTTTAAGATAATGAACCAGCACAGTGGCTTTAAGATATGTGAACCAGCACAGTGGCTTTAAGATATGTGAACCAGCACAGTGGCTTTAAGATATGTGAACCAGCACAGTGGCTTTAAGATATGTGAACCAGCACAGTGGCTTTAAGATATGTGAACCAGCACAGTGGCTTTAAGATATGTGAACCAGCACAGTGGCTTTAAGATATGTGAACCAGCACAGTGGCTTTAAGATATGTGAACCAGCACAGTGGCTTTAAGATATATGAACCAGCACAGTGGCTTTAAGATAATGAACCAGCACAGTGGCTTTAAGATATGTGAACCAGCACAGTGGCCTTAAGATATGTGAACCAGCACAGTGGCTTTAAGATAATGAACCAGCACAGTGGCTTTAAGATAATGAACCAGCACAGTGGCCTTAAGATATGTGAACCAGCACAGTGGCTTTAAGATATATGAACCAGCACAGTGGCTTTAAGATATGTGAACCAGCACAGTGGCTTTAAGATATGTGAACCAGCACAGTGGCTTTAAGATATGTGAACCAGCACAGTGGCCTTAAGATATATGAACCAGCACAGTGGCTTTAAGATATGTGAACCAGCACAGTGGCTTTAAGATATGTGAACCAGCACAGTGGCTTTAAGATATGTGAACCAGCACAGTGGCTTTAAGATATGTGAACCAGCACAGTGGCTTTAAGATAATGAACCAGCACAGTGGCTTTAAGATAATGAACCAGCACAGTGGCCTTAAGATATGTGAACCAGCACAGTGGCTTTAAGATATGTGAACCAGCACAGTGGCTTTAAGATAATGAACCAGCACAGTGGCTTTAAGATATGTGAACCAGCACAGTGGCTTTAAGATATGTGAACCAGCACAGTGGCTTTAAGATAATGAACCAGCACAGTGGCTTTAAGATATGTGAACCAGCACAGTGGCTTTAATATATATGAACCCACAGTGGCTTTAAGATAATGAACCAGCACAGTGGCCTTAAGATATATGAACCAGCACAGTGGCCTTAAGATATGTGAACCAGCACAGTGGCTTTAAGATATGTGAACCAGCACAGTGGCTTTAAGATATGTGAACCAGCACAGTGGCTTTAAGATATATGAACCAGCACAGTGGCCTTAAGATATGTGAACCAGCACAGTGGCTTTAAGATATGTGAACCAGCACAGTGGCCTTAAGATATGTGAACCAGCACAGTGGCTTTAAGATATGTGAACCAGCACAGTGGCCTTAAGATATGTGAACCAGCACAGTGGCTTTAAGATAATGAACCAGCACAGTGGCTTTAAGATATGTGAACCAGCACAGTGGCTTTAAGATATGTGAACCAGCACAGTGGCTTTAAGATAATGAACCAGCACAGTGGCTTTAAGATATGTGAACCAGCACAGTGGCTTTAAGATATATGAACCAGCACAGTGGCTTTAAGATAATGAACCAGCACAGTGGCCTTAAGATATATGAACCAGCACAGTGGCCTTAAAGGGGAACTATTTTACTATTTCTTTCACTATTTGGGCACTTTTACACAATTCCTGTGAGTATATGGAACATCTCTGTAATATATATATTTTTTTTATTCATTGTTTTGTATTTCTAATCAAGTCCTCAAAAACAGCATTTTTCTACCTCAAGATCTCGAGCTGTTTTGAGCCTGGGCTCCTAAACCACGGCACCGTGCCGGCCCCCCTGAACATTAACATGCAGCAGTGACTATATGACATCACATATAGGCACATTTTCAAACGACTCAGTTCAGTGAGGGTGAATATTGTGAGAGGAGAATTGGAAGAATGCGCCAATATGAGAATTTTGAGACAAAGATCATATTAATATAAGTTCACATAGCTAGGAAACAATGCTAAACACTCAAAAAGGCCATTTATAAGATAGTTCCCCTTTAAGATATGTGAACCAGCACAGTGGCTTTAAGATATGTGAACCAGCACAGTGGCCTTAAGATATGTGAACCAGCACAGTGGCTTTAAGATAATGAACCAGCACAGTGGCTTTAAGATATGTGAACCAGCACAGTGGCTTTAAGATATGTGAACCAGCACAGTGGCTTTAAGATAATGAACCAGCACAGTGGCTTTAAGATATGTGAACCAGCACAGTGGCTTTAAGATATATGAACCAGCACAGTGGCTTTAAGATAATGAACCAGCACAGTGGCCTTAAGATATATGAACCAGCACAGTGGCCTTAAGATATGTGAACCAGCACAGTGGCTTTAAGATATGTGAACCAGCACAGTGGCTTTAAGATATGTGAACCAGCACAGTGGCCTTAAGATATGTGAACCAGCACAGTGGCTTTAAGATAATGAACCAGCACAGTGGCTTTAAGATATGTGAACCAGCACAGTGGCTTTAAGATATGTGAACCAGCACAGTGGCTTTAAGATATGTGAACCAGCACAGTGGCTTTAAGATAATGAACCAGCACAGTGGCTTTAAGATAATGAACCAGCACAGTGGCCTTAAGATATATGAACCAGCACAGTGGCCTTAAGATATGTGAACCAGCACAGTGGCTTTAAGATATGTGAACCAGCACAGTGGCCTTAAGATATGTGAACCAGCACAGTGGCTTTAATATAATGAACCAGCACAGTGGCTTTAAGATATGTGAACCAGCACAGTGGCTTTAAGATATGTGAACCAGCACAGTGGCTTTAAGATAATGAACCAGCACAGTGGCTTTAAGATATGTGAACCAGCACAGTGGCTTTAAGATATATGAACCAGCACAGTGGCTTTAAGATAATGAACCAGCACAGTGGCCTTAAGATATATGAACCAGCACAGTGGCCTTAAGATATGTGAACCAGCACAGTGGCTTTAAGATATGTGAACCAGCACAGTGGCTTTAAGATATGTGAACCAGCACAGTGGCTTTAAGATATATGAACCAGCACAGTGGCCTTAAGATATGTGAACCAGCACAGTGGCTTTAAGATATGTGAACCAGCACAGTGGCCTTAAGATATGTGAACCAGCACAGTGGCTTTAAGATATGTGAACCAGCACAGTGGCCTTAAGATATGTGAACCAGCACAGTGGCTTTAAGATATGTGAACCAGCACAGTGGCCTTAAGATATGTGAACCAGCACAGTGGCTTTAAGATATGTGAACCAGCACAGTGGCCTTAAGATATGTGAACCAGCACAGTGGCTTTAAGATATGTGAACCAGCACAGTGGCTTTAAGATATGTGAACCAGCACAGTGGCATTATGTCAAATACAGGAAATCACCGCAGGACATAATGAATCATGTGAATCATTTGTAATTTTCTTTTTTTACTGTTATATTTGCACTCTGGTTGGATGCCAACCCTCTTTTTGTTGTACTGTACTTGTGCTGTATGATGATGACAATACATCCGAATCGACACTAACCGTCGGTAGTGTGATAGTAAAGGGTTTTAACCTTCTGTAGTGTGGCAGTGAAAGGGTTAATATACTCTGGGTTATTATTGTGGATTTCAGTTCTCAGAGCCCAGAAGAAAGTCACTCTGTTCAGGTTCCCACAGAGGCACTGCAGTGGAAACTGTCATTTCAGAGGCTTCATAAAAAGACACTAATTAGATTCCGGGCACTAATTAAAAGAGCCATGTAATCCGTTCTGGCTAGAAAAAAACAATACCCAAGATGTTTTGGCTCCAGAAATGGCACAGTTACTATATGCAGATGGCCTTTCTGATGAGTCAGAGTCTTTAAAGATGAAGGCTACCTGTAGTTGAATCACTAACACAAATGTATCTTGCATAATTAATTTAAATGTAAAGGTTGTTAACTTGTGGACAATTAGCTTGTTAACCACTGAAGCATATAGGCTATCACATTGTCATCACAGCAGTTAGCTATCCTGTTAGGATATTATCGTGTAGAACCTAGATAATATAGCATACCTCATCATTGGGGACCGACGGCGAAGGCAACCATGCAAGGTGCTCATCGGGAGCATCTAGGGGTTAAGTGTCTTGCTCAAGGACACATCGACACGCTGCCCGGGAGGAGCGGGAATCGAACCGGGATGCCAGACGACTGCTCTACCTCCCGAGCCACTGTCGCCCGGACCTGTACATTATATATTACCGTTGCACTTTACTGCTACATTTGCACTCTGGTTGGATGTCAAACTTATTTTCGTTGTACTGTACTTGTGGTGTATGATGACAATACATTTGAATGTAATCTAATGTAATGTAATCTAAGGGGGGTGAAACGGACACTTCAAACTTCACAAATATTTACCGGATATTGATCTTCATGGTAGTTTCTACCGGCAACATAACGTATGTCATCATCCTCCATTGACTCTGTCATGTGCTCTGCCTCTTATGGCCGTTCAGAGCGTGCAACTAACAAATAGCTCCCCATCCCTACTATAACATCAGAACATTGGTTCCTCTATGAAATATTAGACAGTTTAGACATTTCAAATCAAATCAAATCAAATGTATTTGTAAGGCCCGACGACAACACACGTTAATGTCCCCATGGGGCGGACACGTCTTCTTTAAACAAGTCAAGAAGAAACATCACAATAAATCAAGAACAAAACAAAAAATCCAAAATAAAATGTAAAATAAATAAATGCAACACTCCCAGACATACCCCAGCGAAGGTAAGGAAAAACTCACTAGGAATGTGGAGGGGAGAAACCTTAGAAGGGCCGTTCAAGGGGGAATCTCCCTTCTTAGATGTCGGTGATAGTAGTGTTGCTATGGATGATCAATGGGTGGAGAATAAAACAGGCGAAACAGTTGGTAAGTATGTACATATACGTGTAATAAAACACAAATATGTACATGCAATAGCAACTGGGGTACATAAGAACATTTTTGAAAGATTGAAAATTAGAGCGGCGGCCAAGTGGCGCAGTGGGCAAGGTGCTCGCCACTAACACAGGAGATGCTGGGTTCGAGCCCAGCTCTCGGCGTTGCTACCAGCTTGGCTGGTCGTTCATACTAACACAATTGGCAGTGTTAGGGGTGGGAAAGCTGGTGGGTGGGGATTGGACGTTGTGGACAGCGTCTCCTACAGGTCGGTTGGTGCGCCTGTACAGCAGAATCAGGAAGTATCGGGGGCAGCGTGAGCCTCCCACGCGTTACTCCTCGCCGCTGAGAGATCACGCTGTGCAGGTGAAAAGATGCGACAGCTGCCTCCTCGTGTACCGGAGGGGACACGTGATGCAAGGCTTGGTCCTCACTGCAGCCGACCAGTGGGAGGCATAGTCTAGCAACGTTTGAGACAGGGGAGGGGAGAATTGAAGGGAGAATTGGCGAGGCGAAATAGGGATGGGATAAAAAATTGAAAAATAAGGAGAAAAGGTGGATAAAAAAAGAAATAATTTAAAATTAGAGATGTCCGATATTATCGGCCTACCGATATTGGCATTAAAATGTAATATCTGAAATGATCGATATCGTTTAAAAAAGAAAAAAAAATATTATAAATAAAAACATTACATTTTTTTATTTAACCTTTATTTACCCAGGCAAGCAAGTAAGAACAAATTATTATATTATGTAAGGCTGGTGTAGAGCCTTGTTGATCTGCAGCGGACTATGCACGCTGTCTCAAGACCTACTGTAGTCGGCATGTTTTCAACAAATGTACATGCTTGTTCAAGTTGGAATTTATGTGTGCCATTATTACTGTCAAATGTAATGATTGTGAAATATTTGTATAATGAGGCTATGGCTGTATGTGTATGTCACAGAATTTCCCCAACGGGATTAATAAAGTTCATCCTTATCCTTATCCTTATCTTTATATACAAAAGCAGCCTGACCAAAAAGCAAAAGCCTTTTGAGGGAAGGCTTTTACAGGAATTACAGTAGCAATAGTATACAAGGAAAATTACAATAAATAAGGGAGAGAGAAGGAAAGAGAGAGAGGTCAAAAGAGAAAGGGAGAGTGAGAACCAGAGGGAGAAAGAGAAGAAAAGGGGAGATGCACAGATAATGTTTACATTTAGAATGCCTTGTTGAATGCATCCAGTGAAATTAACACATCAATGCATAGTTTTATTGTCAAAAGTGTAATGTTGTGTTACCCCGCATATATCGGTATCGGCATGACCTTATTTGAATATTTCCAAAGCAAACAGAAGGATCATGAAGTGAACTGTTGTTCTATTATTATTCTGTCACATACGCAGTTAATGAACCTCTGAATGTTTGTTCCTCAGTCTCTGTTCGTTGTGGAAACACAGCAGACACCATGGTTTTCACAAGTTTCAACAGACATCCTCCACGTTTGACTTTGTGACTATGTTCTGATCTATGTCTCTCTGTCTCTCTCTCTCTCTCTCTCTCTCTCTCGCTCTGTGTCTCTGTCTCTCTCCCACTCTCTCTCTCTCACACACATTTTTGCAATAGACATTCTCCTTAAAAGATACTTTTGATTTTGTGACTGTGTTCTAATCTCTCTCTCTCTCTCTCTCTCTCTCTCTCTCTCTCTCTCTCTCTCTCTCTCTCTCTCTCTCTCTCTCTCTCTCTCTGTGTCTCTGTCTCTCTCCCACTCTCTCTCTCACACACATTTTTGCAATAGACATTCTCCTTAAAAGATACTTTTGATTTTGTGACTGTGTTCTAATCTCTCTCTCTCTCTCTCTCTCTCTCTCTCTCTCTCTCTCTCTCTCTCTCTCTCTCTCTCTCTCTCTCTCTGCAGGCTAAAAGCTCTCGTGACCACGGGGGGCAGAAATGTGCAGTCAGCTTGTGATTGGTGAGCACACACACGCACGCACACGCACACGCACACACACAGTTATTTATCTTTGATTGAGCTGCAGATGGCCAAGTCTTTCATAGTGTAATTATTTACACCCTTTCAGGAATGTAACATGGAATGTTTGCTCACAATTCTAGGACTTTATTGCTTTCAATATATTTCAGTCTTTTTTTTTTATACATAAGAACCAGGCATGAGTTGGAAAAAAGTTTAATGATTTAATTTCACGGCGTCTTGTGTGCAGCCTTGTTTATTGTACTGTATGAACTGTATCCATGGAAACCACATAATGGTATGGTTTCCTTATGAAGAAAATATAGTTTACTTTCCTGATAACTACATCACTGCATAACTCATAGATGTTCAGACAAGCTTAACTTCTTCTTATTAGTGATACTGTTTACACCCAGTCCATCAGTTTTATAACCACGTTTCTTTCAAACTAATTTGATCGCCGATGTCCGGATTTGGTACAAGCAGTGTCTCTCCTGGGTGGAGCTGTTCAGCGGGCCGTATAGAGAGAGAGAGAGAGGGCTCTGTGGAGGAGAGTGTTAGCTTTGATTAATCAATTAACTGTGCTTTCTGGAGCAGGAACACTGTCTACCTAATGTACTGCTTTGATTAATCAATTAACTGTGCTTTCTGGAGCAAGGTACAGGGTAACCGGGCAGTGAAGTAATACATTTACACCAACCGAAAATGGTTCTGTGTACAATCAGGGTATCTGCAGGGTAGTAGAAAGTCTTAAAAAGTATTAAGTATCAATAATTCTCAATTTAAGGCCTTAACACATTGGTCGCCAAGAACGGCGTAAGTCGTTATTGCCCGCCATGCGTTGAACGCCAACAACGGCGTAAATCGTGTTTGGGATCAATATTTCATTTTTCGCCATGGCATTCATAATTCAATCCAGCCTCCCTCCGGACTGCAGCGGCACCCTGTATGAGATTGCAACGCCTCAATACCGCCACCTGGTGGATGGTCGGGCGAGTTACACTCTCGCCAAAACCGGAAGTGGCGATCGGTGCGTCGAGGAAATCCGTCCGGCAGTCATATCTTGTTACGTGGATCCAGACAAACACTCTAGTGCATTGGGATCACTTTCGAAGCGCAATAATCGATATGATTTCGGCGTTTATTGCGCCATACAAACCGGAAATGGATGTAGGAGATCAACGTCAAATAATTGGGATCTTTTTCCTCCAGTCTCATTGGCGAACGGTAAGAGGAATATAACATTATTTTCAGCCCGATTGTTTATTCATTTCACTGCAAACCATCTGCTCAACATATCAACCCATACTAAATAAAGCCGTTACTGACGATCAAGGACTTATAAACGACCCCCCCCCCCTTTCCTTCACGCATGATTAAGCATAATGTATACCGATCATATACATTTGAATTTTTTAATATAGCGTGTATAGGAAAGAAACGCCAATCTATAATCGATCATATGCGTCAGGGCCAATAACTAGCGTTTTTGGAATTACAGCAGAAAAGCTTAAAAACATACTTATATTCTAGAATCTAGACGGTATTAACACAACAATGTATGAATGAAAAAATATAACGTTCCCACATCCTGAACGATGGATAATCGATGTTGAATGGGCCATAGTAATGTCAATATAGCAATACAATTTTAAAAGTTATAGCCCTGCAAAGAAGGTAAACATCTCCATAGGCTTTCAACGGTGGCAGACTGGGTACAATGATGGGCACAACCCCCGGCGCCCAATGTGTTAAAGGGTATTACAAAGTCATACATTTGCGGGGCTACTGGGAGCTTGGTGCGTCTGGTGAGAGCAATAATTAAAATTGGCAGCCACCAGTTTTTTTTGCTAGTATGGTTGTGGAATTGGTATTACACTTTGCGCTAATTGGTCTTAAAAAGGTCTTAAATTCTATTTGTTGAAACCTGCAGATTCCCTGTCAAGGGATGAAAGAGCAGATTGAAAATGAATAATTCAAATTGGATTCAGACTAGTTTCTTAAGCAAAACATTTAACAAACACGTCCCACAGAGTCAAGGAAGTCATAATGTGTCTCCTTTAACCGTTCATATTACCTCCAGATTGAATTAAAACTGATTATACATTTAAATAAATACTTTAAAATACATTTTAAAAAGGTTATTCTGGCTGCTGAAACCCAGCCCCTAACCTCAGTATGGACCAGTGTTGTAGTCGAGTCGGTACATCTCGAGTCCGAGTCGATTCTCGAGTCCCCAGTGTCCGAGTCCGAGTATTACAAAAAAATATATAAAATAAATAAATGTATTTATCAATTAACAAGTCCGAGTCTGAGTCTGCACCTTCCGCAGTCAATGCTTGATTCCGAGTCCGAGTCCGAGTCATCAGTGCTCAAGTCCAAGTCGAGTCTGAGTCCTGGACTCAAGTACTACAACACTGGTATGGACCTACTGGATCTATTCCCTGACCTCAGTATGGACATACTGGATCTATTCCCTAACCTCAGTATGCAGTATGGACATACTGGATCTATTCCCTGACCTCAGTATGGACATACTGGATCTATTCCCTGACCTCAGTTTGGACATACTGGATCTATTCCCTCAGTTTGAACATACTGGATCGAATCCGTGTGGTGTAACTGTAGCACTGGCGCCCTCTACTGGCCATAGATGGTCCTTGCTCCAAAGGCTGGTGAATGAGCCTGAAGCTTTGGTTCCAAATAAAGAAAATGTGTCAAGTAGCTTGTGGGTCACAAACGCCGTCTGGCTATTTCCAGCTCCACTTAGGCGACCTTTACACATGAATAAACTACTGTTGCCACGACAACAACACATCACGTCACTGACAAAATAAACTGCTACGATGATGTACAGTGAGGCTTTACTTTAGTCCACTTACTCATCCATCACGCTCAACATAGGGGCCCCCCAGGGCTGTGTTCTGGGTCCCCTCCTCTACTCCCTGTACACACATGACTGTGTGGCACAGCGGAACAACAACACAATCATCAAATTGGCTGATGACACAGTAGTGGTGGGCCTGATCTCTGCCAACGACGATCTCTGCCTGATCTCACTTCCTCTGTGGCCCCCCTCACCTGCGGGGTGCCCCAAGGCTCGATATTGGGTCCCACTCTCTTCCTCCTATACATACTCCCCCTAGGCCAGATCTTGGCAAAACACAAGATCTCATTCCACTGCTTCGCCGATGACGTGCAGGTTTACCTCCCCTTAAAGCCCACCCAAGGGAAGACATCAATAGAACCACTGCTTGACTGCCTGGCAGAAATCAAGTGCTGGATGTCCGAAAACTCCCTGACATTGAATGAAGGGAAAATCGAGGTCATTGTTTTTAATAGTGCCCCCCCGCCCCCCCTCATTGACGCACTTGGTCCCCTGGGCCCAAACCTCTCCACCTCTGTCAGGAACCTCGGGGTCATCTTCGACAGTAATTTTAAATTCGATAGACAGGTCAGCGCCGTAGTGAAAAATAGCTTTTATCACCTTAGACTCCTGGCGAAGACAAAAGCATACCTCTCCCAAAGTAACCTAGAGACGGTGATACATGCCTTTGTCACCACCCGCCTCGACTTCTGCAATGCTCTGTACACTGGCATTGACAAGTCCCTCCTCCGCCGCCTACAACTGGTGCAGAACGCAGCCGCGCGCCTCCTCACCAAAACAAGAAAATACGAACACATCAGCCCAGTTTTGGCCTCGCTCCACTGGCTGCCTATTAGCTTCAGGATCGATTTTAAATTAGCACTAAATGTTTTTAAATCATTAAATGGCACGGCTCCCTCCTATCTGTCCGAGCTCCTGCACCGCCACACCCCCCACGATCCCTCAGATCAGCTGACCAGATGCTATTGGTGGTACCCAGAACCAGGCTCAAAACTAGGGGAGACAGAGCTTTCTCCACCGCAGCGCCTAGACTGTGGAACAGCCTCCCCCTCAGCGTACGGACTGCCCAGACCGTACAGGCTTTTAAATCACTCTTGAAAACCTACCTGTTCTCCTTGGCCTTCCCCCCTACTTAACTACCACTAGACCCCTGACCCTTCTATCCTCTTTGTTTTACTGTGTCCTACCAGTTTTTATTACTTTCATTGCTTTATTATGTTTTTAATCTTATATCTTGCACCATATTGTTTGTTTTGTTGCTTTCATTGCTTTGCCATGTTTTTTTTATTTCTTTCTTTTAATCTTATACCTTGCCTCACACTAATTTGTTTTTATCAACCTGCTTGTGAAGCACTTTGGTGTCAGCTACCGCTGCCTGGAAATGTGCTATACAAATAAAACTGACTTGACTTGACTTGACTTGAGAGGGCCTACCTGGAAGAGGTAGAGAATCTGTCGCAGTGGTGTCAGGAGAACTGCCTCTCCCTGAACGTCAGCAAAACAAAAGAGATGATTGTGGACTTCAGGAGGTCGGGAGTCAGGGACTACAGCCCCCTCAGCATC
Source organism: Notolepis coatsorum (assembly GCF_963971535.1). Taxonomy (NCBI): domain Eukaryota; kingdom Metazoa; phylum Chordata; class Actinopteri; order Aulopiformes; family Paralepididae; genus Notolepis; species Notolepis coatsorum. The sequence goes on along the minus strand of NC_140172.1, from coordinate 147,280,183 downwards.
GACGGGGCACCGGTTGAGAGAGTGAACAGTTTCAAGTACCTCGGAGTCCACATATCCGAGGACTTGACATGGACCACACACATGTGTTGTGAAGAAGGCACGGCAACGCCTCTACTTCCTCAGGTGCCTAAGGAAGTTCCAAGTCAGTCAGAAGATCCTTAAGAACTTTTACTCATGCACAATAGAGAGCATCCTGACTGGCAATATCACCTCCTGGTTTGGGAATAGCACCGCACAAGACCGTAGCAGACTACAGAGAGTGGCACGTTCAGCCGAACGCACAATTGGAGGGGGGCTTCCCACTCTCCAGAACATTTACAACAAGCGGTGCATGGGTAAGGCTAACAGAATTATCAAAGACTCCAGCCACCCAAACAACTGCCTCTTTGAACTGCTGCGGTCAGGCAAGCGATACCGGAGTCTCATAGCAAGCACAGAAAGACTCAGAAGAAGCTTCTATCCCCAGGCCATCAGGATGTTCAACGAACAATAACACTATGTAACAACCATCAAATGCACTCACAGCACACACATCCACACGCACACACTCACTTTAAACAAACAACTCACTGCAGCACCCACTTTACACACTTTAGAACACCTAAACACACTTTATATTTATTGGTAAATAATTTGCACTACAACCCATACCTCATTACACCTTACTGTAAATTGTACCTCATCCCATTTCTGCTTTGCACTATATAGTATATTGTATATTAGTATATTGTATGGTAACTCAGTTACTTCTACTCTGCATTGAACATTGTACATATGTACATACTGAACACTTGTGTCCACGTACGTGACTTCTATTTTTACTTGCTATACTTGTTTTATTTTATACTTATCTATTTTTGTCTAGCACAGTCTCTGGAGCGTAATAGAAAGAAGCATTTTGTATAAAAGTATTCTGTACTTCTGTATGACAACTAATAAAGAAACTTGAAACTTAGAGAGTGCAATCTCTGCTTTACTAACTATACTTTATACATTTAGTAGTTTATTTGCATTAGTCAAAGGTGTCTGTCTCTGTCTGTCTGTCTGTCTGTCTGTCTGTCTGTCTGTCTGTCTGTCTGTCTGTCTGTCTGTCTGTCTGTCTGTCTGTCTGTCTGTCTGTCTGTCTGTCTGTCTGTCTGTCTGTCCGCTGCAGGCTGTTCTCGCACGTGGACGACCCCTTCCTGGACGACCCTCTGCCCCGGGAGTACGTCCTGTACCTGCGGCCGAGCGGACCACTGCTCCACCAGCTCACCCACTACTGGCAGCAGTCCCGCCTGGCCTGCGGCAAGAACAAGGCCCACAACATCTTCCCACACGTCACCCTCTGCCAGTTCTTCATGGTAGGTCTCTCTGCCCCCCCCCCCCCCCCCCCCCCCCCCCGCCGTGTTCAAGTTCAAGTTTCTTTATTAGTTGTCATACAAAAATACAGAATACTGTTGTGGCTGATGGTTGTTTAACACAGCAGGAGACGATATTTCCAATTTTAACAAGTAGGTAATTTATTTAGGAAAAGAAGTTTTAACAGCAAAAGCTATGGCTCAGTAGACGGTCACCACAGTTGAAGGAAAACACTCTAACTCTCAATCCCTCTGCTTGTCCCCTAAATCCCCTCTCAGTCCTGCCCCCACATGACAGATATGATGACGTGTCATATCATGTCAGATATGACATGACGTACATTAAGATGACACGTAGATTTAACATCGGAGAGAGATAAAAACATTAAGAACATCGAAGAGAGATAAAGACATTAAGAAGAACATAGATTTAGATAAAAACATTAAGAACATCGAAGAGAGATAAACAAGATATGATGTACACACACGATATGATGTAAAACATTAAGAACATCGAAGAGAGATAAAGATTTAGTGAGATGTGTGTGTGTGTGTGTGTGTTTGTGTGTGTGTGTGTATGTGTGTGTGTGTCTGTGTGTGTGTGCGTCTGTGTACAGACGTGTGTGTATTGTATGTGTGTATTGTGTCTGTGTGTGTGTGCGTCTGTGTACAGACGTGTGTGTATTGTATGTGTGTATTGTGACACAGGGAATGTGTGTGTGTGTGTGTGTGTCGGTGTGTATGTCTGTGCGACTGTGTGTGTCTGTGTGTGTGTGTGTGTGTGTCTGTGTGACTGTGTGTGTCTGTGTGTCTGTGTGTGTGTGCTGTGTCTGTGTGTGTGTGCTGTGTATGTGTGTGTCTGTGTGTCTGTGTGTGTGTGCTGTGTCTGTGTGTGTGTGCTGTGTATGTGTGTGTCTGTGTGTCTGTGTGTGTGTGCTGTGTATGTATGAAAGAGAGAAAAGACACAAGATTAGAGCACACGATATGATGTACTGAAATGTCCATCTGCCTATCTTGAGGTTGTTTTAAGAACATCAGCCAGACTGTCGCCCTAGTGTCTTTGAGCCCTGCTAGTTGACCTATATTAAACTAGTCAAGACTAACCCCTTTCCTACCTCCACCCCCGTATACACATTTTCCACAACATTCCCCCATTTGGGGCTATCCCTAGTCCCACCCAAATCATATAACCAAGAAAATGTGAACGTCTAACTAAACGAGAAACCACAATTATATAATAAAAGTTTAAATGCCTAATCTAAACCAGAAACCTTACTTCATTCACTGGGCCCCTAACGGACCAACAAAGGCTGACTACCGTTCTTACCAAAACACAAAACCGTTCCAAACAAGAGTAATAATAAAACATCAACAAAATACCCCAATTTATAATCCTAACCTGACAGACAAATCCCCCCAACCTCCACCGCTTACCAAATGAGCCACAGTTCCGGCCGGAAACCGCGACTCTCATCAGGGAAAGGAGAAGTTGACCGTCAGAACTAAACATAGAACATCCCTCCCAAAAAAAAATGACATTGTCTCTTCCATAACATTGAGTCCTAGTGTCCATCGCTCAGCCCCCCTTCCATGCCCACGCCATAGTCTCCTCACCGTATTGCCAAAAAGTCACATTTTGCCAATACCGCAACCACCACGCCACACCTCCAGTCCCCGTAGAAGCATGTCCCCATGCCTGGACGGGAGGCGCTGGTCCCGACCTCACCACGTGTCCCCCCATCTTCGACGGGAGGTGCCCATCTTGCCCACTGCGTTAGCCCCCCCCCTTTGTCCCTCCAGTCCCCAGAACCGATCCCCAGACCACTTCTTCTCAATGCTTCCTCAGGCTCAGAACCGACACTCTGCCGATGCCCCTTCCCATTCCGGTTTGACCAGGACCACGAGTAAAATAAACAAAAAATAATAAAAAAATAAAAAATAATGCAATGATTTTCAATGGTTGCAATCTCTATGCCGAAGGATCATTAGAAAATCAGACTAAAATTCCTAGTTAAAGGAATAAACCAACAAAACTGCACTCAGACCATCCCCCGTCACTCTTAAAGGAAAGAACCAACAAAAAGAAAATGTCCCTACCTCACCATACCCCTAATCCTCTATCCCCTCGTCTCCCTCTAAGGCAGCATAAAGCTGAGGACATGGCCCGATTTGTGGCTCAATCTCTTTCTGTCCCACCATCAGCATTTGGCTCGTTACGTGTGAAGTTACCAGCCTACCCAAGAGAGGCATACCACAACAGAAAAGGAGAACCAATATCAACCCTGCCACCCCAATGGATATCCCCGTCTGCATCACTATGCTTCCCCACTGTCCCAATCTTTCCAACACCCCACTCCCCCACCATTCTTCATTCCGGCCAGAATTCCCCCTCAACTCCTCCCTCAAATCCTTCAGCTTAGCCATGGCCTCGGAGAACTTTCCCCCTGGCCCCACATTCGTCGGAATGAATGTGCAGCAGTACTGTCCAAACATGGAACAGACTCCACCCTTCTCCGCCATTAACCAGTTCAGAGCCTGTCTATTCTGCCACGCCACCGTACTGGTCGCGTGCATCTGGTCCCCCATTGCATCCAACGCCTCCTCGGTGTAGTTGAGATACCGCTGCTGATTGTAAAACAAATAGTTGATCCACCCGGTGTTCTTATTGACCGATATCCATGGCAGAATAGACTCAAACCCTGCCGCAATCTCATTCTTAGCCATGAACTCGGCTGGAATGCCCCTTGGCTGTCCTATGCTGTCCAGATACACCCTTGGGTCTGCCTTGTAGCTACGCTTCGTTCGAGAGATAGGAGACTCAGAAGGTCCTTCCGTCACTGATAATGGTAGGACCACCATTGGCATGATCGCCTGAACCCGGGCACATCTACCTGACCAATCTAAAGGAAGTGTATTCCTCAACCTCCTACCGCCGCAGAGCCAGTATTGGTCCGCCAGTGCCATATCCTGGACATGAAAAGGGCAAGCTACAGGCCGTGGGTTGGTATCCACTCCCTTTAACACAACCCCGTGTCCACACTTTCCTTCTTTCGTGCAGTTAGTCGTGATGCTCCAAATAGTAGTGCACCGCCCCTCTGCCACCTCCCCTACGTCCCGGGTCCCCTCCTTTTGCAAGCACTCGAAATCCTTGGTCAGCCATAGTTTGACACCTCTGGGTATTGGCAACCCCGTCGCTACCCCCTGCACACGTACATCCAATTTCCTACAACGTTCCCGCATAGTGACATCCTTGAAATCCGTGACGTTTCCTGCCGCCTTAAAACGACTAGAGCCGAGAAACCCCAAACACTCTGCCTCGCACCAAGGGCGACTATTATGGGGCCCCTCCCATGCCTCTGCGTCCCTGTCACACTGAGCCCAACTGAACTTCGTGCCCTTCACCAGCAGCCTATCCGGACGTGCCTTGGAGCAGACATAACAATCCTCTATCTGATTCTGCACGCTCGTGTACTGGACCCACTTAAACCACTCATTCCCTAAAGCCGCCCTATACATCGGGTCAGCCTCCGGGTCTTCCTCGTCATAGTCATAGTCGCCCCCATCTTGTTCCCCGGAAGGAAGCAAACCCCTCAACCTGGCCCAGAGTGAGCCCACTGAGTCCCTCAACGTTCCGGCTGTCCTCTGGAACATATCCTGTCCCCCCACCTCTTCCGACTCAGTGTCCTTGACCTCCCTTTTTCCCCTCACCCCTGTCCCCTGTGATTGGTTCGGGACAGGCTCAACCCTCCTATCTACCCCCACAACCCGATCCTCGTTAGTATAATGGTAAGTATCCCCGCCTGTAACGGGGGAATGGTCAAAATCAAAAACATGCCCTTGCGGTCCTACGGGAAACACCCCTTTTGGTTGTAGTCTTATCTTCTCCCCCCCTTCCTCGATGGAGGGCAGAGGGGGCGCCTGATTCTGAGCCTGGTCATGAAAGCCTGCCGGTACTTGAGCCTGAGCGGGACCCCGTGGGACTCCTACCCACTCAAACCCGTCATCCTCAAGGACGGGTCGACCGTGACGGTTCTCAATGACGTCGTTGTGCCCGGCCGACCGTCCGCACACTGCTGCCAACATCTGCGGGAGCATCAGCAGGCACTGCACCTTCCAGTTGCCGTCTCGGACCCTCCATGTCGGGTTCTGCATAACTGCGATCGATTGTATCCCCCAAGAGATCGCCGCTGGCCTTTATGCAGTGATTGAAGTGGAACCAGGTCGCTGATCCTTTGACTTGGACTGCCGTTCCAGTCGATCGGATCACCTCGTACGGGCCCTCTCTCCGGGGTGATGACCACTTTCTCTTGTGGACCTTTACGAAGACCAGGTCCCCAGGGATCAGTCTCGGTTTGGTGGCTTCCTTCTCCGCCTCCTTCACCCCCTTTTTCTCCTTTCTCTGCTCCTGTCGAAACACAGCTTCATGTATTTTAGTCACTTGCTGAAGATATTTTTTCAGATCTTGCTCAAAAATATCTAATGCCGGGCCCCTAGCCAGGTGTCTAAATGGCGGTGCTGGCATGCTGCGGCCTGTAAGCATTTCATGCGGTGTTAGCTGTGTTTGGCGGTTTACGCTGCTTCTAATAGCCATCAGAGCAAGTGGCAAAGCATCAATCCAGTTAAGCTTAGTTTGCATACAGATTTTCAACAGTTTGTTTTTAATGACCAGATTGGCCCTTTCCACCTTCCCCTGCGACCCGGGACTATAGACACAGGAAAGGCGCTGTCTTATACCTAATTTCTGCATCAGCCCTTTAACCACCTTGTCGATGAACTCGCGGCCATTATCGCTTTGTAATATCGTGGGAATTCCAAATCTCGGAATGACCTCGCGACACAGGAACTTGATCACTGTGTCCGCGTTCTTGTGTTTAGATGGAATGGCCTCAATCCAGCGACTAAAGCAGTCCTCTACTACCAGGAGGTATCGTTTGCCCTGCACTGGCGTTATCATCGCTTTGACCCTTTTAACCTCCTTCCAGTTAAGAGTACCCTCCTCCCGTTCGGATGCACTCCTTCCCCTACTTAGATGCACCTCTCCCCGTAAGGTTTAGGCAGTCCGCTACGACGCAACAACCAGCTCCTTTCTTAGGACTGCCTTGTCCGACGTCGGCCCCTCTCCCCCAACAGAGATGCAGGTCTCCACTTCCGGCGGTAAGGTCTCCTCTCATGAACGGAAGCAGTCCCCTTATTTTACCTTCAGGTGCAGTTTAAGGCTGGGTCCCTTTCCAACCTTAGGAGAGACAATCCAGATTCCTCTGAATTGACACCCCTTACCCTTCTGCTTCCCAGTGGTTCTTTTCAAACCTGCTGATCACAGAAGCACAACTCGCCTACTAACCCTGTATCGGTTAGTAAGGTTACTGTGGCCTGACTGTACATTGAGCCAGGTGCATTCATGCCACTGTTGTCCAGTCACTCACGGTCCCACATCCCGCGTGTCTGTGACTATAAACAGGGTCATAACGCTCTCCCAACCGGCTGGCGACCCAGTCGATAGCGACCTCATAGTCCGTCATCAAGTCAGGACCCCAAGCGGCTGACTGTCCGTAGTACCTATCAGCCACTCAGTTTAGAAACCGACGGTCTTGTCCCCACCCCGCTTGCTCCGGGCATGGAAATATTGACAGTTTTCGCCAGCCTTGCCTGTTCACGGCAGGAGCTGTGCCCCCTACGGTGCACCGCCCTGCTCCTAGGTGTGGACTGTCGCCCACGTACCACCCAGTGCCCACACCAACTTACGTGCGACGTTTCCTGGGCCGACTAGACGGTACCACAGTGGTATGTTATTTCATACCTCGTTACGCACGAGGGCCTTCAGTTTCTCCCCAGCACTATATGGATTGTGTTTAACGTGCGCCCAGACTCTTGCGAGCCCACTGCCGCCTGTTACAGACTAGAGGTTCGGGGTGCCTACCCCCTCCCTAATCTGTATAGTCCATAATCAGATGTCTGAATGGTCCCTCAGGGAGGGGTGTGTAAGCCGCCACTGTCGGTACTCCTTTGCGCACATTGCCCTGTAAGCATGTTAAACACCTGGCTAGTGTAACGTCAATTTGTGCCTGAAGCTTTGGGGACCAAAATCCCATTTTCGTGATTCGTTTCAGGGTCTCTGCTCTTCCACAGTGATCAACACCATGAGCCTCAGGTATCACCAAGGACAGAAGATCGATGGAGGCGACTATCAAACCGTTATGACTCCTCCACAGACCATCTGCCCCCCTTACAGCCCCCCTCTCCGTCCACGACTGTTTCTCGGCCTGCGTGGCTGAGTCCTGAAGATCACTCAAATTATCCTCAGTTACCTCAGTCGTCAGTTCGGCCGCAAACATCAGAACAGCCGTGGACGGCACCGCAGCCGCCGCCTTCGCGGCCTCGTCCGCCGCGTTGTTTCCCGTCGTCACAAAGGACAGGTCTTTTCTGTGTGCCTGGCACTTTACGATAGCAATGCTTTTGGGCAACTTTACAGCCTGAATAAGCGCCACAACCTGCTTGTGGTGAAGGATCGGTGAGCCGTCCGATTTCTTAAAGCCTCTTGCCTTCCAAATGGCCGCGAATAGGTGGCATACGCCATGCGCATACGCAGAGTCTGTAAAGATGTTAACCGTGCGATCTTTAGCTATTATGCATGCTTCTGTTAGTGCTATTAGTTCTGCAAGCTGGGCCGAACATGGTTGCATGCATTGTCCGGCCTTTCTTGTTAGTGTTTCTCCGTTAGGTTTGCACTGTACGACGGCGTATCCTGACCTTAAATTTTCCCCCTCCCGATAGCAGGACCCATCCACAAAAAGTGAGAGTTCTGCTATCGCGAGCGGGTCGACTCCCAAATCAGGACGGAGTTTCACGAAAGCCTGTACCTCCACCTCGCACTCATGCGGTTGACCCTCGCTCGGGAGTGGTACCAGATCCGCCGGGTTACTGCCGTGGCATGTTTTTATCGTAACGTCCGAGTACTGCAGGAGCCTCATGTAAGCCTGTTGCCGTTGGCTGGTCAGAACAAATTTGCCTCTTTCAATCAAGTTTGCCAATTTGTGATGTGTCCAAATGCAAATGTCATATCCCATTGTCACGGCCGTTGCCTTCTCATACATCAAATGTGCTGCGGCCAGGGCCTGATAACAAGGTGGCAGACCCTGCTCTACCGGCGAAAGAGCTCTAGAGTAATATGCTATCGGTTGTTTTTTCCCACTCACCCCCTGTGTTTGAGTCAGGACAGCTGTCGCATGCTGCGCTCTATGTGAGACGAATAGGTGGAAACACTTCTCATAATCCGGCAGCGCCAGGGCAGGGGCCTGTAACAACAGACGCTTAATGTTTATGAACGCGTCCTCCCTCTCCTCGGTCCATGTCAAGGGAGCGCGAAGCTTGTCTGTACCAGCCTCTTTTATCATCATCCTCAACGGCGCTGTCGCTATCGTATAGTCCTCCACCCACTCAGAGCTGTACCCAGTCATCCCTAAAAACGTCATCATCTGTCGGACCGTCAATGGCCTAGGTGCCTTGGATACAGCTTCGAGTTGCGTGGGTGAGATGTTTTTTATGCCCTTTTGAATGACGCGAGACAAGTACTCAACTTTTGGCTGGCAGTACTGCAGTTTTGAACGGGATGCCTTGTGGCCTCCCACGGCCAATCCACTCAAAACTTTGATGGAGTCCTCATGGCACTGCTGACGTGTATCCGAGCAGATTAGAATGTCATCTGCATACAGTAAAACCGTGCTGAGTAGTGTGTCGCACACTCCTTGCAAGTCTTCCTTGAGCGCCTTCGAGAAGTAATGCGGCGAGTGCGCGAACCCTTGTGGCAACCGGGTGTAAGAGTATTGTTTCCCCCTGTGGGTAAAAGCAAACAGATACTGAGACTCTTTTTCCAATGGAACACTGAAGAATGCCTGCGTGAGATCAATGACCGTATAGTACTGCGAGCTACTCGGGATGTTTGTCAGGAGGGTGTGTGGATTAGCGACTTCCGCCTCTGGTCCAGACACCACGTCGTTCACCGCCCTCAAATCGTGTACCAGTCTGTACCTAGCCCTGTCCGCCTTTAGCACTGGGTGGATAGGTGTATTACATCTGGATTTGAAAGGGACGAGCACTCCCCCCTTTAACAGTCCCTCAATCTGATGTGATATAGCTTCCTCCGACTCTGGCTTCATTGTATACTGTCTGATAAAGGGTGGTCTACAACCCTTCTTTAACCTGACCTTCACTGGCTGTGCCGACAATATTAGACCCACATCTGTGTCGTGTTTTGACCACAACCGTTCCGGGGTGCGCGCCAACATGTCCTGTTCCAGCAAAGCATCCGCCTCTGGAATAACGCAAGGGTCTCCTGGTAATCTGATTACTTGCGGTTTTGCCAAAACTGAAAAGGAAATCATTATTTTTATGAAACTCCCATCTGCGCTGTTCCAAATTAGCGGAGATTCCGTGGAGACCCACCTTTGAGTCTCGGATTCCTGTATCATTGAACCTAGATGTTCGGATTCGTAACCAGGATTTATTCTCAGAGTGATGTGTGGGGCGGCGTCTCTTAGTCTATGTTGTTCCCGTAGATACTTACCCGTGTTAACCCTCAACGCCGCGCCCTGTCTCCCTACAATTATCGTAGATGAGTTAATCTGCACCTGCTCGGGCTGTCCCTGCAACCATGCCTTGTTCCTAACTAGGTCACTATTCGTCAAATATTGTAGTGTGCAATGTGCCTCCATGTTTGTTTGTCTAGACTGAGGCAGTTGGGTTTTCAGAAATGGCTCCCAGGGGTCACAGACCCTTTGCAGCTCTGCATCTATGTTGCCCAGCCAGAACACAGTGGCCTCTTTCTCCCCCGTCCCTTGTAGCATCATTTGGTACACGTCTTGTTCAATTTGAATCCCCTCAGGCGTACATAGGATTTTACAGCCTAGTTTACACATTGCATCTCGTCCCAAGAGATTGCGCGGGGTGCTGTCCGAAATTAATACAGGTATTGTTATGGTCTTGTTGTTATACGTCATAGAGATTGGATCTGATGTGGGTATTAATTGTGTTTTTCCCGAGAATCCGACCGTCCGAACATACTGTCCAGACTGGGGTAAGTGAGCGGCGTATTTTTGCTTTATGCAGGAAAAACCTGCTCCAGTGTCTGCCATCATCTCTGTTAATTTGCCCTCCACTAGGACCTGCAGAATAGGTTCTTGCTCATCTCCCTTGGAAACCACAATCATTTGATTTCCCCCCGTCGCATTCTCTGGGCACCCCTAGTGATTACCCCCCTGGTTTCGGGGCCCTCCTGTCTCCCCCTGGTCGTGGGGCCCTTGTGACTCCCCCTGGCGCACGGGTCTTCCATACTCCGAGCCGGGACGGTATGGTTGCCTACATCTCATTTCCCTGTGTCCCTGCATGCCGCAGTTCCAACAGTGGAAACGGGGAAACTGTTGTTCGTTCCCCGGTCCCTGTGTAAACCGTGGGCCTGATTGCCCTGGACGCCTGGTTCTGTGAACTATAGCCATAGCTTCTCACTACCTGAGGTGCAGGCGGGGGTCCCTGGTCCTGCATGGGTGGAGAGGTAGCAGATGACACCATTACTGCCTGCAACCTCCTTTGGGGCTGCAGTTGTTGCTGAGTTAACTTCCTTGAGTCATTTCTATCCTGATCCCTGACTTTCTGCTCCTGAGCCCTTTGCTTCTCCACACTATGTGTTACATGTGCACAGAACAAAGGATAAGTCATGTCCATTAACCCCACCACGTCTTCCAGTCTATTCTTAACCACCTCTGGAAGCCCTCTCATCACACTTTCTCTAAACATCGCTCTCTGCAACGGGTCAATTTCTGGGTTGTGTCCTAGCTCACCTCTCCACTCCTTCAGTATTTTGTTCACATAGGTGCCAGGCCCTTCCGTCTCCATTATGGGGTTGCCCGCCAGTTTTGCCGGATTAATACGTGATGGATATTGATTCCTGAGTTTGTACCACAACGCCGCTCTATGCGCGTTGAATATGTCTCCATCATGGGCCTGCGTGTTGCATGCCACTCGCATCGATGTATCACCCATGATGTCCCGGCAGGCACCAATTCCTAGCAAGCGCGTCAACAGGGATTTGACGTCACCCACTGCTAGCAGAAAAGATGACGTATTTTCCTCAAACTGCGTGATCCACCTGGAGGCTCCTTCTGAAAGGTCCGGTAGTCTTGCTATTATGCCATCGATGTCTAGAGGTGACCATGGCATGTGAAAGATATCGTTCCCCTTTATTAGCAGGGGAAACTGGCCTGTACTTGTCACACTTCCCAGGAATGTAGGGGCGAAAGTCAGGGTTCCTGTAATGTTTCCTTTCTCCTGTGCTGGTTTCGTGTCGTTCTCATCTTCCTCCTCAGTCAACAGTTTGGTGTGGCCACACGCCCCGTGTTTCCCTGATGTCTGCTGTGCCACATTTTGACGGGCCTCTTCCTCTATCTTCCTCCCGACTCCCTCCCTCTGCCTGCCCAGGTTCTCTACCTCCTCTTCCTCTGCATCATACAACTTCCGACGTACTGTCTCGCCATATGCCGCCAGGACTTTCGGATAGAGATCCTGCGGGGTCAGTTTGGGGGGGGTATCTCGCCTAAGGGAGGTCTCTGATCTAGCGGAGGTTTCTGACCTAGCGGGGGTTTCTGACCTAGCGGGGGTCCCTAATTCCGTCTCCTCATATTCTCCTCTTATTGTCACAGTGCCCACCGGCAATTGCGTGACATAAGGTGGGGATGTTGGTTTCCCTATATCCGTCTCTCTCTGATTTAGCGCTAAAGCTTCCTGCCTGTATGCTCTCCCCTTCTGGGCGTAGAGCTTCATTACCCCCAACTCTTCTGTCCTCTTTTTCAACCTCTTTTTGCTGCTGTCGCCTGGCTTGTGGTTACGAATCATTACATTCATCTCTTCGCATACGTCGAGATCAAAAGTACCTCCGGAAGGCCATTTTGTGTCCCCGGCTTTTGTACGCCTCTGCCAACGGACACCAACCTTGAGAATTAGGTTCTTTATGAGCGGGTTCCGGTCTAACAGTATGTCCTCTGCTGTATGCATCGTTGTTTAGTGTGTATGTGTGTTTATTGTGTTGTGTGTGTGTGTGTGTGGTTGTACTTCAGCTACTACTACTCTACAACTACTACTCCAGGACACAGTTAACCTAGATCTACTACTACTCTACAACTACTACTCCCGGACACAGTTAACCTGGATCTACAACTACAACTACCACTCCAGGACACAGTTAACCTGGATCTACTACTCCAGGACACAGTTAACCTGGTTCTACTCTACAACTACTACTCCAGGACACAGTTAACCTAGATCTACAACTACAACGCTACTACAACTCGGTGTGTGTGTGTCTGTGTGTGACTGTGTGTGTGTGTGTGTGTGTGTGTGTGTATGTCGGTGTGTGTGTCTGTGTGTGTGTGTGTGTGTATGTGTGTATGTCGGTGTGTGTGTGTGTTTGTTTGTGTGTGTGTGTGTGTGTGACTGTGTGTGTGTGACTGTGTGTGTGTGCGTCACAACCCGCTGTCTACCGGGACACAGGAATGTGTGTGTGTGTGTGTGTGTGTGTCGGTGTGTGTGTGTCTGTGTGTGTGTGTGTGTGTGTGTGTGTGTCTTTGCTGTGTGTGTGTGTGTGTGTGACTGTGTGTGTGTGTGTGTGTGACTGTGTGTGTGTGTGTGTGTGTGTGTGACTGTGTGTGTGTGCGTACTGTGTGTGTGTGCGTCACAACCCGCTGTCTACCGGGACACAGGAATGTGTGTGTGTGTGTGTGTGTGTGTCGGTGTGTGTGTGTCTGTGTGTGTGTGTGTGTGTGTCTGTGTGTGTGTGTGTGTGTGACTGTGTGTGTGTGTGTGTGTCTGTGTGTAGTGACTGTGTGTGTGTGTGTGTCTGTGTGTGTGTCGGTATGTGTGTGTGTTTGTGTGTGATTGTGTGTGTGTCCGTCACAACCCGCTGTCTACCGGGACACAGGAATGTGTGTGTGTGTGTGTGTGTGTCGGTGTGTGTGTGTCTGTGTGTGTGTGTGTGTGTGTGTGTCTGTGTGTGTGTGTGTGTGACTGTGTGTGTGTGTGTGTGTGTGTGTGTGTGTCTGTGTGTAGTGACTGTGTGTGTGTCTGTGTGTGTGTCGGTGTGTCTTGTGTTTGTGTGTGATTGTGTGTGTGTGTGTGTGTGACTGTGTGTGTGTGTGACTGTGTGTGTGTGTGTGTGTGTGTATGTGTGTATGTCGGTGTGTGTGTGTGTGTGTGTGTGTGTGTGTGTGTGTGTGTGTGTGTGTATGTGTGTATGTCGGTGTGTGTGTGTTTTCTACCACCAGGGGTCAGCAAACCCAAGAGAGAAAGAGATGTGATGAGTCTGTATGCTACACCTTGGCCCACCAACAGGGGTCAGCAAACCCAGGAGAGAGAGAGAGAGAGAGAGAGAGAGAGAGAGAGAGAGAGAGAGAGAGAGAGAGAGAGAGAGAGAGAGAGAGATCAGGGGCCTGATCTCTGATCCAAACCCTACTTTTTTCCCAACCTGGTGCGTCCTATTGGGGTGTAATAGCTAACTTTTTAAGCGATGGGGGGGTGTGTGTGTATTGTATGTGTGTATTGTATGTGTGACTGTGTGTGTGTGTGTGTGTGACTGTGTGTGTGTGCGTGTGTGTGACTGTGTGTGTGTGCGTGTGTGTGACTGTGTGTGTGTATTGTATGTGTGACTGTGTGTGTGTGTGTGTGTGTGACTGTGTGTGTGTGCGTGTGTGTGACTGTGTGTGTGTACGTGTGTGTGTGTGTGTGTGTGTGTGACTGTGTGTGTGTGTGTGACTGTGTGTGTGTGTGTGTGACTGTGTGTGTGTGTGTGTGTGTATGTGTGTATGTCGGTGTGTGTGTGTGTGTGTCTGTGTGTGTGTGTGTGTGTGTGTATGTGTGTATGTCGGTGTGTGTGTGTGTGTTTTCTACCACCAGGGGTCAGCAAACCCAAGAGAGAAAGAGATGTGATGAGTCTGTATGCTACACCTTGGCCCACCAACAGGGGTCAGCAAACCCAGGAGAGAGAGAGAGAGAGAGAGAGAGAGAGAGAGAGAGAGAGAGATCAGGGGCCTGATCTCTGATCCAAACCCTACTTTTTTCCCAACCTGGTGCGTCCTATTGGGGTGTAATAGCTAACTTTTTAAGCGATGGGGGGGTGTGTGTGTATTGTATGTGTGTATTGTATGTGTGACTGTGTGTGTGTGTGTGTGTGTGACTGTGTGCGTGTGTGTGACTGTGTGTGTGTGCGTGTGTGTGACTGTGTGTGTGTATTGTATGTGTGACTGTGTGTGTGTGTGTGTGACTGTGTGTGTGTGCGTGTGTGTGACTGTGTGTGTGTACGTGTGTGTGACTGTGTGTGTGTGTGTGTGTGTGTGTGTGTGTGTGTATTGTATGTGTGACTGTGTGTGTGTGTGTGTGTGTGTGACTGTGTATGTGTGCGTGTGTGTGACTGTGTGTGTGTGTGTAGGCCCAATAGTGCAAACAAGCTAGAGTCTCGTCTCACGCTGCCCAAATTGTTTTTTTTTACTCTCTGCTCATATTATCACAGCTAGCCTCTCTGTAGCAACAACTTCACAAGCCAATAAGAAAACGAACAATAGTGTATCCGTAAACGTAATTAGTTTGACACAGAGAATGCCAGCTGTAATAGTGTGTTTTGAATAACAGCAGAGCGGCACCGGTTTTTGTTTTGAAAATTGAGAGTCTTATCTACAGAGGACAGAAGGCACAGTTATAACAAGGAAGTGGGGAATGTGGAGAGTGTCGTAAAGGGATCAGGGAAAGGGATCAGGGAGAAGTTTGAACAGATGGAGAAAAATTTGACCAGAGGTCGAAAACATGCAATTAAAATTGATTAGTGGCGCACTTATAGCCTGTTAAAAGAGGAATCGCCCTAGTGTAAACACCTCACCACTCGTGTTCGTTTTAGCCGTCCATCCAGACCTCGTCACACAGTCAGCTCAACTTTTTCCTCCCTCAGAATCTCTTACGGATATTCTAATCAAAAGCAAAAATGCTCACCTGTGTTTGTTTGTCGACACCGCCAGAATTTCTACGGGAGAGGTCCGGAGCTGGCCGCGTGAGGGGGCCCGGCAGGGCGGTCTACAGGTCAAGGGTCACCAAATGTTGTGGCTGATGGTTGTTTAACACAGCAGGAGACGATATTTCCAATTTTAACAAGTAGGTAATTTATTTAGGAAAAGAAGTTTTAACAGCAAAAGCTATGGCTCAGTAGACGGTCACCACAGTTGAAGGAAAACACTCTAACTCTCAATCCCTCTGCTTGTCCCCTAAATCCCCTCTCAGTCCTGCCCCCACATGACAGATATGATGACGTGTCATATCATGTCAGATATGACATGACGTACATTAAGATGACACGTAGATTTAACATCGGAGAGAGATAAAAACATTAAGAACATCGAAGAGAGATAAAGACATTAAGAAGAACATAGATTTAGATAAAAACATTAAGAACATCGAAGAGAGATAAACAAGATATGATGTACACACACGATATGATGTAAAACATTAAGAACATCGAAGAGAGATAAAGATTTAGTGAGATGTGTGTGTGTGTGTGTGTGTTTGTGTGTGTGTGTGTGTGTATGTGTGTGTGTGTCTGTGTGTGTGTGCGTCTGTGTACAGACGTGTGTGTATTGTATGTGTGTATTGTGTGTGTGTGTCTGTGTGTGTGTGCGTCTGTGTACAGACGTGTGTGTATTGTATGTGTGTATTGTGACACAGGGAATGTGTGTGTGTGTGTGTGTGTCGGTGTGTATGTCTGTGCGACTGTGTGTGTCTGTGTGTGTGTGTGTGTCTGTGTGACTGTGTGTGTCTGTGTGTCTGTGTGTGTGTGCTGTGTCTGTGTGTGTGTGCTGTGTATGTGTGTGTCTGTGTGTCTGTGTGTGTGTGCTGTGTCTGTGTGTGTGTGCTGTGTATGTGTGTGTCTGTGTGTCTGTGTGTGTGTGCTGTGTATGTATGAAAGAGAGAAAAGACACAAGATTAGAGCACACGATATGATGTACTGAAATGTCCATCTGCCTATCTTGAGGTTGTTTTAAGAACATCAGCCAGACTGTCGCCCTAGTGTCTTTGAGCCCTGCTAGTTGACCTATATTAAACTAGTCAAGACTAACCCCTTTCCTACCTCCACCCCCGTATACACATTTTCCACAACAATACTTTTATATGAAATGCTTTCCCCCCCGTTTTTCTCCTGAGAGTGTGCTAAATAAAAATAGAGAAGTATAAAATAGAAAGTCAAAAGTACGTAAACAAGTGTAAACAAAAGTGTTCAATATACATATATACAATATACAATTTTCAATATTCAATATACAATATACAATTTGACGGTGGAGACGCGAGAGGAAGGTCGCTCTTCAGATCATTTATTAAAGGGGACATATTTTAGTCCTTTTCAACAAGTTAATTTGTATCTGGCTGCACGTTAGCCTAGCTTAGCACAATGCACCTGGAAGTGGACCGGTTAGCCATTGTCCAACGAACCGGCACTGTCCGCTTCCATTCATTGTGCTAAGCTACGCTAACGTGCAGCCAGATTGTTTTTTACTGAACGCACAGAGAGGAAACTGGCATCTGTCTTCTTGTCTCTCTCTGGAGAAGACGGTAAGCTAATTTCCCAAAATGTTGCCGTGTTCCTTTAACATGTTCTCTAAAGGTCCCCTTTAAGGGCCAGTAGGACTAATGTTTGGACACAAGAATCGCAACATGATAACATGACATGTCATTATGTCATAACAGCATGACATAGCATAACATGACATAGCATGACATAACATTATTAGGGATGCTCGATATTGGCTTTTTTACCGATACCGATATTGTCCAACTCTTAATTTCCGATACCGATATCAACCGATATTAACCGATACCGATATATGCAGGGCTTCCCCCCCCCAAAAAACGGAATAATTTCAGGTACATATCTCTTGTCGTGGAATTAACACAACATTATGCATACTTTTGACAATAAATAAGATCAGAATTAGTTCTTACTTGCTTGCCTGGGTAAATACATTTTAAATAAATGTAAAAAAAAAATATACATATATATATATATATATTTTTTTTTGAAAACCGATACCGATAATTTCCGATATCACATTTTAATGCCAATATCGGTAGGCCGATAATATCGGACATCCCTAAACATTATTATATAAAACATTACATGACATAGCATGACATGACATGATACAATAAAACATGACATTATTTACATTACATATCATCATGTAAGTGTTGTACGTTGATGAGGGTCTGAATACGAGTGCAATCGGACACAATCTTACCGCCTGCACCCTTTCAGCCAAACGTAGCCTAACGTGTCGGTGCCCAGTGTTCACCACGCTGCCCCCCCCCCCCCTCTGCTTCCAGTGTGAGGACGGGAAGGTGGAGGCTCTGGCGGAGGCCCTCCAGACCACGGTGGCCAAGTGGAAGGGCCGCTTCCCCGCGCCGCTCCCCCTGGAGCTCTACACCTCCTCCAACTTCATCGGCCTCTTTGTGAAGGAGCTGGGCTCCGAGACGGTGAAGAGCTTCGCCTCCGACTTCGCCACGGAGGCGGCGGCCAAAGCAGGTTGGAGCGCAGCGCCGGGGCTGCTTATCTGTACAGAGAGGAGGGGGCGGGGCATACAGAGAGCACCCGGAGGGGGCGGGGCATACAGAGAGTGCCCGGAGGGGGCGGGGCATACAGAGAGCACCCGGAGGGGGCAGGGCATACAGAGAGCACCCGGAGGGGGCGGGGCATACAGAGAGCACCCGGAGGGGGCGGGGCATACAGCTAGTACCCAGAGGGGGGCGGCTCAGACAGAGAGCACCCAGAGGGGGCGGGGCATACAGAGCCTTGTGTACACAGCTCCCCGACCTCCGCTCTGGTTTGGCCTCCTCACAGATACATACTGGACATGGTTTATTGTTAGGGATGTTCCGATCACGTTTTTTTGCTCCCGATCCGATCCCGATCATGTGATTTAGATTTCTTTTTTTACTTTTTTTTTTTTATTCAACAAACATGACCATGTTCACGTCTTAAACTCATACTGAGGCCTTAGTTTTGGTTTTAAATTGCATATCATCATTCATTTATTTATTGTCACACAGAGCAGAAGAATTTTGCCAAAACAAACCAATAGTATCCAGCTGCAGAACGGCAGACCAGCCACACTCTCAGACCCAAACGCATTTCCTTTGATTTAATTATACATCAAATGATTTATGTCAAGGATTGCAATGCCTCGCTTGAATGAAGTTAACTTTTCACCTGGATAACGTCAACATTCAGGATGAATGTAATGTGAGAAATTATTTGGGTCTGAGAGTGTGGCTGGTCTGCCGTTCTGCAGCTGGATACTATTGGTTTGTTTTGGCAAAATTCTTCTGCTCTGTGTGACAATAAATAAATGAATGATGATATGCAATTTAAAACCAAAACTAAGGCCTCAGTATGAGTTTAAGACGTGAACATGGTCATGTTTGTTGAATAAAAAAAAATATATATAAAAAAAAATCCCGATTTTTGTTTTTGTTTATTGCCGATCCCGATCTTCGGAAAATCACGTGATCGGATCGGGACATCCCTATTTATTGTTGTTAGCATCGTGTAAACGGCTCCCTGACCTCCGCTCTGGTTTGGCCTCCCCCTGCGCCCAGAGGTCCACGTGGAGCCCCACCTGAAGAAGCAGCTTCACCTCACCCTGGCGTACCAGTTCCAGTCCAATCACGTCGCCAAGCTGGAGAAGTTGGCCAAGAGCATGGACATCTCTCTGGGCTGTGATTGGCTCGCCGTGCTCTTCTCTCGAGACATACGGTTCGCCAACCACGAGGTACAGTAGGCCACCGCTTCCCGCGCGCTGCAAATGTATACTTGTGACTAGGGATGCTCGATATTGGCTTTTTTACCTATACCGATATACCGATATTGTCCAACTCTTAATTTCCGATACCGATATCAACCGATACCGATATATGCAGGGTCAAAAACGGAATAATTTCAGGTAATTAACATTACATACTGTATCCCTTGTTGTGGAAGTAACACAACATTATGCATACTTTTGACAATAAATTAAATCAGAATTTGTTCTTACTTGCTTTCCTGGGTAAATAAAGGTTAAATAAATGTAAAAAAAAAAAAAAAAAAAAAATTGGAAAACCGATACCGATATTTTCCGATATTACATTTTTATGCCAATATCGGCCGATAATATCGGACATCCCTACTTGTGACATTTTTATGTCTTCACAATGTTGTTGTTGTTGTTGTTGTTGTTGTTGTTGTTGTTGTTGTTGTTGTTGTTGTTGTTGTTGTTGTCTTTTTTAGAATACAGCTGCAATTTGAACATTTTAAAATGTAATGCATGTGAAAATAAATAGATGAATAACCTGCACGGCGGAGTGATACATATAGTTAAAAGTTCCAGTGCTGTTATACTAATATAAGATAAGATCCCCTTGGGGGAAATTCGGGCGTCATAGCCCCATGGGGGAGAGGGGATTATAATATAAATTATCCTTTTTTTTATACAATTTTTTATGTCTTTATGTCTTTATGTTGTTGTTGTTGTTGATTTTTTATGTAAAAATGTATCTAATGTAATAGATAAATAGAGAATAAATAGATACATAAATTAATAGAATATCAACGATAATATCGTGGTGAGAGTGCATATATTTACCAGTACAGCTTGTATTATATATAGCATACATGTTAGCCCTATGTATCACTGCCATTCCTGACACCGAGCATTCTGTCCTCATTCTGTCCCCATTATGTCCTCATTCTGTCCCCATTCTGTCCTCATTCTGTCCCCATTATGTCCTCATTCTGTCCCCATTATGTCCCCATTCTGTCCTCATTCTGTCCCCATTCTGTCCTCATTATGTCCTCATTCTGTCCCCATTCTGTCCTCATTCTGTCCCCATTCTGTCCTCATTCTGTCCCCATTCTGTCCTCATTCTGTCCTCATTCTGTCCCCATTCTGTCCTCATTCTGTCCTCACTCTGTCCTCACTCTGTCCTCATTCTGTCCTCATTCTGTCCTCATTCTGTCCTCACTCTGTCTCCACTCTGTCCTCACTCTGTCCTCATTCTGTCCTCATTATATCCTCACTCTGTCCTCACTCTGTCCTCATTCTGTCCTCACTCTGTCCTCACTCTGTCCTCACTCTGTCCTCATTATGTCCTCACTCTGTCCTCACTCTGTCTCCACTCTGTCCTCACTCCGTCCCCCCCAGACGCTGCAGGTCATGTACCCGTACACCCCTCAGAACGAGGACGAGCTGGAGCTGGCGCCGGGGGACTTCATCTTCATGTCCCCCGCGGAGCAGGGCAGCGCCAGCGAGGGCTGGGTGTACGGCACCTCCCTGGGCACGGGGCTGTCCGGCCTGCTGCCCGAGAACTACGTCAACCGCGCCGACGAGTGCGACACCTGGGTCTTCCATGGGTAAGAAGGCTGTCCCCGAAGCCTGTTTTTGGGATTCGAACTTCGTCAGGGTTTTTCGAACCTTCGAACCTTCGTTAAAAATTCAAAAAAATTATTATATATACTTTTTTTTCTTTTTATAAATATCCTCAAACTAAATCCTCAATTTGAATAAAGTGATTCATCTGATTAAATGAGTATTTAAAAAAAATTAAATCAACTTTCTTTAATGAATATAACTCATCAGTTTTTTTTAATACTATAATATTAGTGTAGCCTAATCTTTATCTGCAACTGTGAAGAAAAACCCCATTGGTTTAAACATAATCAATACACATAAAAAAAAAGATTAAAATAAAAAAAATAAAAATAAAAAATGCATTCAAATGTTGATTTCGAATTTGAATGTCAACGTAACGAACAAAGGTTTGAACGTTTGGGCTCAGCCCTAGTAAGAACAGAGTCTATCACCTGGGTCTTCCATGGGTAAGAACTAGGGATGTCCGATATTATCGGCCTACCGATATTGGCATTAAAATGTAATATCGGAAATGATCGGTATCGGTTTAAAAAGAAAATAATACATTATTATTATTTTCTTTTTTACATTTATTTAACCTTTATTTACCCAGGCAAGCAAGTAAGAACCAATTCTTATTTTATTTATTGTCAAAAGTATGCATAATGTTGTGTTAATTCCACGACAAGAGATATGTAATGTTAATTACCTGAAATTAAATTAGGGGGGCCCTGCATATAGTGTTGTCGGGCCTTACAAATAAATTTGATTTGATTTATACAGCCCCTACTGTATATTGTTTACTAGTAGCCATGTTGACATGTTATCCTCAGCCCCTGCTTTGTATTTGTGTGTCTGCTCCACAGATATGTTTACTAGTAGTCAGGGGTGTAAAAAGTACCCAGAAATTATACTTAAGTGAAAGTATGGGTACCGTCTCAAAATCTTACTCAAGTAAAAGTCAGAGTATCTGGCTAAAAACACACTTGAGTAAAAGTCAAAAAGTTTCTACTTTTAAATGTACTAAAAAGTTAAAGTAAACACATTTTTTTATTCCGGGGGCAATGAAATGTTCCGTTTCGTCCTCTTCATCACTCTTACTATCGTTTGTGGCCATCTTCTGTAGCTTGTCACTCTGTCTATTCTTCTGATAGCAGGTGTTTAATCAAAGATCCCCACTTTCTAGTCTTGCACAAGGACCAATCAGCATGGGTATGGGTGGGTTAATTTTCCATTGATGGGGATTTGATTGGCTGTTTTTAAATAAAGCGCGGCCGCAGGATTAATAACGTTAACGTTAGTTCGGCCAGAGAAACAAATATACTATTTAAAATTGTTGGACCTGCGAGATTTGTACTTTGTACTTTGTACAGTAGGTCTGCATTTTAAAAGTTTTTTTTTTCTCTGAAATGTAATTGAGTAAAAGTACAAGTATACAAACCTAATAATACTTGAGAAAAGTACAAATCCCTAAAAACAGTACTTAAGTATTGTAACGAAGTACAATTACTCAAGTACTTTACACCCCTGCTAGTAGTAATGTCAACATGTTATCATCAGCCCCTGCTTTGTATTTGTGTCTGCTCCACAGATATGTTTACTAGTAGTAGTAATGTCAACATGTTATCCTCAGCCCCTGCTGTGTATTTGTGTCTGCTCCACAGATCTCACTCCTTCCTCAACGGTGCCGCCCCGTCTAACTCGGCCAGCGTTGTGGCCGGTCTGTCGCTGGACAGTCAGCTGGACGGCCGTCTCCTAGACGACACCGGAGACCCACCCAGCCTCACTGTCCTCTGCCCTCCGCTCCAGGTATCACAGGTCACAGGTCACTCCATGCCAATTCAATTTAAAGAGAAGCAGGCTGTTCTCGGTCCTCGGTCCTCGGTCCACGGCGGTGGAACAAACTTCCCACCATAGTAAGGACAGCTGAAACCACCACAGTCAGGACAGCTGAAACCATCACAGTCAGGACAGCTGAAACCATCACAGTCAGGACAGCTGAAACCACCACAGTCAGGACAGCTGAAACCACCACAGTCAGGACAGCTGAAACCATCACAGTCAGGACAGCTGAAACCACCACAGTCAGGACAGCTGAAACCACCACAGTCAGGACAGCTGAAACCACCACAGTCAGGACAGCTGAAACCACCACAGTCAGGACAGCTGAAACCATCACAGTCAGGACAGCTGAAACCACCACAGTCAGGACAGCTGAAACCACCACAGTCAGGACAGCTGAAACCACCACAGTCAGGACAGCTGAAACCACCACAGTCAGGACAGCTGAAACCACCACAGTCAGGACAGACAGCTGAAACCATCACAGTCAGGACAGACAGCTGAAACCACCACAGTCAGGACAGACAGCTGAAACCACCACAGTCAGGACAGCTGAACCCATCACAGTCAGGACAGCTGAAACCACCACAGTCAGGACAGCTGAAACCACCACAGTTAGGACAGCTGAAACCATCACAGTCAGGACAGACAGCTGAAACCACCACAGTCAGGACAGCTGAAACCACCACAGTTAGGACAGCTGAAACCATCACAGTCAGGACAGCTGAAACCACCACAGTCAGGACAGCTGAAACCACCACAGTTAGGACAGCTGAAACCATCACAGTTAGGACAGCTGAAACCACCACAGTCAGGACAGCTGAAACCACCTCTATTTTCTGCTGTCAAACTTCAATCAATATCTGAAATTAAAATAATACCTTCGTATTGGCTTTGACTATTATGCACTTTGCTACCTAAAGAATCTACCTTGCCTATACTACTACCTACTATGCTAATATGTCTATACTACTACATACTATGCTAATAGTCTATACTACTATGCACTCAAGACTGTAGCACTCAAGTTCAACACTGTTTGACGAACAATCTTACTGACCCTTAGCTGCCAGAGTTGTACCCTTCCTGCTGACTTGTTGTACACAACTTGTAAGTTGCTTTGGATAAAAGTGTCAGCTGAATGACTAAATGTAAATATAAATGTAAATTGACAGAATCACGAGTGTGAGTCAAGTCACAGCAAGTCTCTTGGTAAACAATAAGAGTTTGTGTTTTAGGTGGAGATGAACATCAGAATTGAGGCTCTTTATTTCACCAAATTCACAAGATGTACTGGGTTTGGTGTCTGTGGTTTGTTGTCTGTGGTTTGTTGTCTGTGGTTTGGTGTCTGTGGTTTGGTGTCTGTGGTTTGTTGTCTGTGGTTTGGTGTCTGTGGTTTGGTGTCTGTGGTTTGGTGTCTGTGGTTTGGTGTAGAGACATGTGGACAAGGACCTCATGATGAGACGAGACACAGATACACTGTAAATAAACAGTAGATTATACATAAAACACAAGGTTTATTTACAGTATACACATTCTAGCAATGTTTAAATTCAAGTTTTGTTTTATTTGTCACATATAAGGTTCATGTACATTACTGTGAGATGCTTGGTTCTGTAAGAGCCTCTTGAGATTGTGCTTCATACAGTAAAAAAAAAAAGGTAAAGACCAAACACTATACAAAATACACAATATACAAAACTAACGTACAAAATGCTCAAATGCAAAGATGAGGTGGAGATGTAGTGTGAATATTTTAGTAATAAATAGATCACATTATGGTGTAGTGTTAAAAACGTGTTCAAAGTGAATGTTAAAGGTGAATGTTTAAAGTGAGTGTGTGGATGTGTGTGCAATGAATGTAGATGGCTGGGTTAGTGTTGCGTAGAGTCATTGAGCATCCTGATGGCCTGGGCCCAGGAGTTCAAAACTTGTAATCCCTATCTGATTGGATCAGATTTGAATTAATTAATTTCCAACTCATTATGAATTGAAAATGGGGGACCCTGATGTAAACAAGACGAAAGTCTTTCTCTGGTCTGCATCCCCTTAACAATTGTGTGTATTGAGCCGTACTGTATTGTACCCATTCTGCAATCTGTTCATTACAATTTTCAATCAATCAATCAATCAATCAATTAATCAATAGGGATTCAATGTTTTGAACTCCTGGGCCCAGGATAGAAGCTCCTTCTGAGTCTCTCTGCACTGGCCATGAGACTCCGGTAGCGCTTGCCTGACCGCAGCAGTGCAAAGAGGCAGTTGTTTGAGTCCTTGACTATTCTCTTAGCCTTGGCCCTGCAACGCCTGGTGTAAGACTTGGGAAGCCCACTTCCAATTGTGCATTCGGCTGATCAAGCCAATATCTGCCGTCTGCAGTCTGTGTATACTGTACATATTACATCAGCAATATGTACAGTATACACTAATTATATCACATCAGCAATATGTACAGTATACACTAATTATATCACATCAGCATTTCCCCCAGCATGGCAGCAGTCTGGCTTCCGCTGTAGAGGCAGCAGCTGTACGTATCATGTGATCGTTACAGAACACTGACTCAGAAACCGAAAGGAGTGCAATAGAAAAAAGCTGACTATTTGCTTTGAAATGTAGTGGAGTAAAAGTATATATATTTTATTTTTATTTTAGAGATAGGAATATCAAAAGCCTACACAAATAGGTGGTAAGAGTTTATTTTGTGTGTATATCCAGTGCCTATGAATCAGGGTAAAGGACTGTAGTATATGTCTTTATGTTTATTTTGTATGTATATGCAGTGCATATGAATCAGGGTAACATACTGTAGTATATGTATGTATGTTTATTTTGTATGTATATCAGTGTCTATGAATCAGGGTAAAATACTGTAGTATATGTATGTATGTTTATTTTGTATGTATATCAGTGTCTATGAATCAGGGTAACATACTGTAGTATATGTATGTATGTTTATTTTGTATGTATATCAGTGTCTATGAATCAGGGTAACATACTGTAGTATATGTATGTATGTTTATTTTGTATGTATATCAGTGTCTATGAATCAGGGTAAAATACTGAAGTTATGTATGTATGTATGTATGTATGTATGTATGTATGTATGTATGTATGTATGTATGTATGTATGTATGTATGTATGTATGTATGTATGTATGTATGTATGTATGTATGTATGTATGTATGTATGTATGTATGTATGTATGTATGTATGTATGTATGTATGTATGTATGTATGTATGTATGTATGTATGTATGTTTATGGTTTGTGAATGTAGTGCATATTATTTTATATACTGTGTTATGTAATATATATTGTACTATGTATGATTCCATATGATTAAGAATATGTATATATAGTATATAGTATTATGTTTGAGAGAAAGGATATTGTCACTTTCTGATTTTAATACCACTTGGTTGTTTTGTCTGTAAATGTCTCATCTATTGTCATGTTTACATGTTATGTGTTTATGTGACCCCAGGAAGAGTACTAGCTGGTGGTAACGGGGATCCTAATAAAATCATCAAATCATAAATCATAAAGATCCCTTATAAAGCCAAGCGCTTAGGTATTTTCCATCTCTTGAACCTGTCCGATGTGCAACGTGTACAACGCCTTGGCCGGTCATCCGCTAGTCGTCCGCTAGATAACTAGCAGCTGCGTGTGGCATTTTCCAGACCTCCTCACTGCCACCTTGATGCTGAAATGTGATTGGCTTAACACTAGCACTAGCACAGCCGACAAGGGGTCACACGACCCCTAGGCATTTTCAACAAATGTATCCTCGTCACTCGGTCGAGCTCCAGCTATGTCACTCAATGACTTTTCCTAAAAGTACCCGTTTTATCTGGCACGGTTTCTGAAATTTCAAAATGACTTCAGGAAAATGTAATTAGAACGTTATTCCACATATGGGCCATTGGAACAGACGAAAGTCACAGCACTTTGCGAGCATCTAGCACAGGGGTGGCCAACCCGTGGCTCGCGAGCCGCATGTGGCTCTTTGCCCGTCAATGTGTGGCTCTTCCATCCAAAAAGAATTTATTATAATATTTTTTTTTTTTTATATTTTCTTTATTATTGCAGAACAAAAAGTTATTAAAAGTCAGTACTCAACACACAATGCATAATGAAACTTTCAGTAAAGGTGGTTATAATATATGCAAGTACAGAAACAGGATAAAACAAAAATAGTCTATAATAACATTTTAGCCGTATACAGTGTATATCCAACGAAATTACAATTATATAAATGTTAGTATATAATATACCCCTAATACCTATTTTCTAAAACCCTACACACATATGCTCCAGCTCAAACCCCCCCCCTCCCAGACCCCCTCTTGGATCGTACCTCCATTATCCCTCACTCCTAACCAGACACCACCATTATAAGCTAGCTTTTATTCTCTCCACCACTTCTAACCACATTGACATTTTGGATTCATTGATCCCAAGAATTCTTGCTGTAGATATTTCTTGATATATCACATCAAGATATGTAAGAAACCACACTTTTCGGCACATTTTTTCCGGTTGAAACCAACGTGATGCGATCAGTTTTTTAGCTACTGTGATACCCGATAAAACCAATCTTTTTAGTTGTGGATTCACTGCAAACTCAAAAACATCATTCAATAGTAATACCGCGGGGTGTACAGGTATATTCCAAAATACGAGTGTTGATAATTGTTGGGACACATCTTTCCAGAATGCCTTAACTGGTGGGCAGTCCCAATACATGTGCATAAATGTTCCTTCGTTCCCATTTGTACATTGGGAGCATTTGGAGTCTTGTATAAGCCCCATCTTGCACAGCCTTATAGGAGTCAAGTATGTCCTGTGAATATAGTTCAGATTGATTTGTTGATGATCCGGGTTCCTTGATGTAAGTCGGACATTTTCCCAGGCTCCTTGCCAATCAAAGTCATATTCCAGGTCTGGTATATCCCTCCTCCAGACAGTGTCTATTTGAAGGGTTTCATACGAGGACGTTAGTAATTGATAATAAAAACTTGATACAAAACCTCCCAATGTATCTCTTTCATAGAAAAATTTGTGGTATCTGTGGTGTTCAATTGGTACGAGTAATGGAACACCGTGAGATTTCATACAAAGTCGTAACTGTATGTAAAAAAGCCATGTGGATTATTATAATATTTTTATATATATATATTTTTTTTTTATTATTATTTTTTTATGTCACTCAAACTTACATTTCATTGTGGTAAACCTCATATTTTTACATTCAGAGGTAATTATATAGTTTACACTGTTTCTCATATAAGCTGTCGGGTCGTCTGACCCGTTCCTGGCGGGAATTAGTGGCATTTTCTCCATGGCTGTGCTAGTGTTAAACAGGAGCTAACAATTCCAACTTTCTTTCTCAGATGTTGCAGCCAAGTAGCCAGTCCTCTCTGCCCAAGAGGAGCCTGTTTGTGTGTCGCCATGGCGAGAGAATGGACGTTGTGTTTGGTAAACACTGGGTCTCTCAGTGCTTCGATGCCAAAGGTTGGTCTCCCAGCTTCGCCTCTTCAAAGTTCACTGGCGTTTTCTTTTAACCCTTTCACTACCATGTATATAATATAATGTAATGTATACATACATAACATCCCGTTCCGTACTCTATTATTATTATCTTATTCTTAGGCCTATTCTATTCTTATTCTTAGGCCATTTGTTTTGTTATTCTTATTTGTGACTTTGTTCCGTCTAAATGTCTAAATGTTTACTGTGAGCGATTTGTATTGTCAAATTTCCCTCGGATGATTAAAGTATTTCTATTCTATTCTATTCTAACTCAAATAGATTTCATTCAAACATTTTCCAATTTGCGGTGCACATTCATGACCATTATAGGATGAACTCTATTGATTTTAGTGACCCCAAGACCTTTCCTCTAGCGCCACCATCAGGCCAAATGTAAAATGTTCACATCACTGTACATTCTTTTTCACATTACTGTATTCATCTTTTCAAATTTGCGGGACACATTCATGACCCCAAGAAGGAAGAATCCTATTGGTTTTGGTGACCCCATGACCTTTCTCTAGCGCCACCATCAGGCCAAACGTTCAATACTCAAATTAGTGTATCTTCTGATCCGATTCCCACCAAACTTGACAAACATATAATTATTTGCCTTGCCGTAGCAAGGAGGCCTGTGAAGTTCTGAGTCTGGCCTCACGGCGGCGCTGTTCTCATACAACTAAATACTCCTCAACGGCTGGAATTAGGGGCGTGGTCACAAAATAAGAGAATTCAGGCCATTCGGGGGATAAACCGGCAGCACAAGTCTAGTTTATCATCACTCTTTGATTTTTGGAAAAGCCATATATAACTGAGGTGTATCATTCTCTCTCTCTCTCTCTCTCTCTCTCTCTCTCTCTCTCTCTCTCTCTCTCTCTCTCTCTCTCTCTCTCTCTCTCTCTCTCTCTCTCTCTCTCTCTCTCTCTCTTCTCTCTCTCTCTCTCTGTGTGCAGGGCGATATATCCGCTCTAACCTCAACATGCCCGCCAGTCTGCCAGCCAGAAGTGGAGGTTACCGTGACTACGACAAAGACTGTCCACTCACAGTGTTCGGCTCCACACAGGCGCGCCTCGTAGGTTGGTAGTGCCGACTGTTACACACAGAGGTTTTACCCTTTTATGGAGTCTGTGGGGAAGTCTGCATGAAGAAATGGTGTTAGAGGAAGTAATCACAAGTACTTAATGATAGAGAAAGAAATCACAAGTACTTAACGATAGAGAAAGTAATCACAAGTACTTAACGATAAATAAATTGATCATTAGTGTTGTGAAGGGCCAGATTGAACCGAATATATATATTTATTTATATATATATATTTAATTGTATTTGTATATTCTCTAATATTCCCTGATATCCCTTGTATATTCCTTGTACAATATGCATTGAATATCCATTCTAGCCTACTGAACATCCCATAATAGTCTCCATTCTACTATTGGTCGAGACCTTGGTGCCAGGCTGCCATACCCCCAGACCCAGTTCAAACGTACCGCTCAACATGTACGAACAAGTCCTAGTTCCGCGTAGGAATCTGGCTACCGCACCACTAATGGGACTATTTGTTCATAGTGCGTATATATACTGCGCTACTAAAGTAGGACTTCCTTTTCAGTCCAGTTTCTTACCCTCCAATAGAGTCACAGACGTAAAGCCTCCCCGCGACGCCACGTGTGGGAGTAAGGCCAAGTTCGGCTTACCATCGGTATTGAGACATCGTGTATATTAATATTTGAATAGTCATATTTGGCACTATATCGTCGAGTTGGACGTAGTCTATTGAGCTAATAATAGTCTGTTAATATATAGTGCTTCGTGCGGTGAGAATACTACCGTAGTCAGTACCCCATCGTTTCGGGCAGAGAACTGGCTGCTTATCCAGGGTGGTTGACCCCACGTGAAGCTGCACCCGAGGAGCCCCAGAGCCGACGAGCGAGTGGACCTGTATACCGGATTATTCTACCGACGACAGCCCGCCTTCCCCGGCACGGATTATGCTTTGTAGACGTTGATTATTCCATGGATAAAGACCCCCGACACTGCCGTGTGTTGGAACCCCCCCCCTGGAGAGGACGCAAGGTGAGGAGACGCTCTGCAAGACGAGGTCGCTTCACGTCTCTCCTCCGTGGACCGGAGGACGCCGGCCCACAAAGAGTCCATCTGCTTTCATCTGTGGTCCAAGGATCGCCGGCGCATTGAACGGCACTACAGTGGGTTCACCTGGGATACCCTTGGCCGGATGAGGCAGCCGAACTCTACCCCCCCCCCCTTCCTACTCCTGTCGGCTTACAAGCGACCGGATTAACCCCCCCCCTAGTGTATCCAGCCTATAATCATTAAAGTATCATTGCTGTTATTCCTTAAACTATTCCAGGTCATATATGTACCACCTGCGCCTTCAGAGATTGGACATTCTCTATTGATATACCGACGAATACTCTTGCCATAAAAGTGCATACTAATTCCCATTCATAAATGTGATTGATTTGATTAAGTGCTTGCTCTACACACCATCGCTGTGTAGAAATAAAGACCTATTTCTAATTCGTACATTTGTGTTGGATCCGTTTCATCTACGTGACAGTGTTCATCATAATATATTTATGCCGTGTACTGGGTGGCCGAATATTAAGTACAAAGGTAGTGGTAGTAAGTATCATATCTAGTAATACAGTCAGGGAATTGTACCCCTCAGTTACAATTGGTCCTTCGAGCCGGATGGTAATCAGTGTAATATTAATATAGTGTTATTAATATTGAAATGGCCTATGATGAACACTCCACGAAACGATCCTCCTAACCAACGCCCGCAGCGCGAACGACGGCTCCCTCAGTACTTAGAGGCTTACGCTGTCAGTCAATAACCTAGTCCTCTACTAACAGTAAACGCGGTAAAACTAGAAAGTAAAAGTATGTCTAACCCCAACGCCCAGACTACCCCGACCATAGAGGCCCCTACGGGTTCTAATGTAACTGACCAAGTTCACGGTGGGGACCAGTGGGAACCAGACATGACTTCACACCCCGCCAGTACTGAAGAAGTAGTCCCCGATGAGTCCCGGGAGGAATACAACGCTACCGAGAGAGAACTCGGCACGGAAGAAGACGGGGAGAGCACCGTGGAGATAGAGCTCCAAGGCTCCGCAAGGAGTACCCCGAGGGAAGGCTCCCCTATACAACCGCCTTCTCCCAGCGAGGCAGAGAGGACCCTACAGCAGGCCTTCCTCATCAGCCTGAACGCCGCTGCTGAACGCGACCGACTGCAGATCCAGCAGCGGAGCGAAGAAGAGCATATACGTCTAGAAATAAGACGCATTCAGAGAGAAGAGAATGTGGCCCGAGACCGAGCAGACAGCCAGCGAGCAGCTGCTGGTGCTCTACGGGACGCAGAGCGCGACAGACAGCAAGCGCAACTAATAGAACAGCTGATCAGACGGACAACACCCTCTCCCTCCGCCAGAGGCTCCAGGAACTCGTCTAGACACACCTCCAGGGCGGCATCCCCTAGCCGAGTAAACAACCCTGAACTTGACCAACAGACGAGGTCTATACCCCCCACAGACCACCTCCCCCCACCGGTCCAAGCGAGACCTAGCAACCGGGAAGGAGCAGCATATCCTGTGGAGAGGCTAAACCAGAGACTACAAGCACTGGATGACCTAACTGAAGACGAAGAGGAAGAGGAGGAGAACCACGCCCGACGACAGCACAGTACTCTACCGGACCAGGAGGTCCGGTACAGCCCAGGCTATACTCCCGCGGAACTGCGCTACAGACCCCCGACTCTATACACGGGTGAGCACGACGCACGACCCGCACCGAGGAACAGCACCTGGACAAGCGGGCCATGGTACACTGCCGGTACCAGCCCATACCAAGGAGCGGGAGGAGACTCGCCTAGGAGGCCTCTCCCCCAACGCTCGCCGATGTATCCACAGTCAGCGTCATACATTGGCACGCCTATGGTACCCGACTTCACCCAAGAGAACCGGGCCCAGTATACAGAACTCCGCATGTGTCTGGAGACCATGTTGGTGGATGTATTGGATGAACGCCATAAATACGCCATCCTACTGAAGCACTTAAAGGTACCCCGCGCACATAATATAGCGCTCGCCTACGCGACTTCCACCACCCCATACACAGCAGCGCTGGTAGCATTGGACCAGAGGTATGGGCGCATATGGGATTACGTGATCCAGGAGATCCGACACATCGACCGCTTACCCCCAGCAATAGACAATCGAGCACTGGACGACCTGTCCATCAGAGTGCAGTCCCTGGTAGGGATGTTGGGAGCGCAGAGAGAGAAGGGGAGGCATGAACTTTACGCCAACTCAAATGTGGAAAGGATCTTGGAGAAGCTGCCGCCCGCTCGACAGGAGCGTTTTAGGCGGCAGAGAGACCACCGAGACCCGAATGGCCCCGAACCGAACCTCCTCGATCTAGCAGACTTCCTGGCGAGAGAAGTCAGCAGCCTACGGCTAGATACATTCGGACGGAGCACCCCTGGCTCCAGAGAAGGAACCAGACGACTAAATGATGGAAGAAGATCGGTGACTGTGATGCACCAATCGGAGTCAGTACCGAGCAGCAGGAGCCACAGTACCCCCTCCAGAACGGAGAAGTGGAAGATAGTGTGCCCCTACTGTGAGAAAGAACACTGGCTAGCGCAATGTGACTCCTTCCCCAAGCTGAACGCGGAGGAAGCAAGTCAATGGATAAAGTCCAACAAGCGCTGTTTTCGCTGTGCGCGCTCACACATGGCAGCCGAATGCCGCTTAAAGAAAAGGTGCACCAAGTGCGATGGAGCCCATCTGGACATACTTCACGACAGTAACAGACGGCGCCCTTCACCCGCACCATCCAGCAGCAAAGCGAGCGTCATGTACATCGATCCCGCCAGCAGCAGTGGAGCCCGAGTGCTCCTAAAAGTAGTGCGTGTGACACTAAGCTACCAGAATAAAGTCCTGGACACTTACGCCGTCCTCGATGACGGGTCAGAGAAGACCCTTCTGCTCGCCTCCGCTGCGGCCCAGCTAGGGCTGCGGGGAAGCGAAACCCAAATGACAATTCGGACAATAAGACGAGATTTGAAGACGATAAAGGGCGAGAATGTCTCATTCTCTATCGCAGCAAGCGACCAGCCTGAGCGACGGTACCAGATTACAGACGCTTTCACCAGCCAAGAAATAGGACTGTCGCGGTACACATACCCCGTCGCCAAGCTGATGGAGAAATATGCACATCTGCGCAAGTTACCGATCCCGCTCATAGACAATGCTATGCCGACCCTGTTGATAGGCTCCGACCATGCAGACCTCATTGTCCCGATAGACCGGGTTCACACCGGACCCCGAGGCTGTCCTGCAGCAGTCGAGACCCGTTTGGGATGGACTCTCCAAGGCCCGCTCGCCAAATCTCTCAACCGAAGTACAGCCACTAGATGTCTCCACTCCCGAGTCACGGAGGGAGAAACCGCACTCCTGCAACACGTAGAGCGGCTATGGACCTTGGAACAAATGCCCTTTAAGAACGGAAAGAAAGACATTCGCTCTAAAGATGACATTTACGCCATTCACCTCCTCGAGACAGGGACCAAGAGAGTCCCGGTCAACGGCGTGTTGAGATACGCCACGCCACTCCTGCGGCGAGAAGGAATGCCTACTTTCCACGCCAAGACAGACGCCACAGAACGGTACCTGCTGAACACGGAGCGGCGCTTAGCCAAGAACCCCGCCCAAGAGAGTGTATACCGCGCTGAGATTGAGAAGCTCATCACAGTGGGACACGTCACAAAGATGGACATTAAAGAGGCTGACCAGACCACTGAATCGTGGTACGTGCCTCACCACAAGGTCCATCACAACGGTAAAGACCGCATAGTATTTAACTGCAGCTACCAGATCGGATCCCAAAATCTGAATAGAGAGTTACTGCCCGGTCCCACGCTCGGCCCCTCCCTACTCGGCGTTCTACTCCGCTTCCGCCAGGAAAATGTGGCCATCAGCGGGGACATTAAAGGAATGTTCCTGCAGGTGAGATTAGTAGAGGAGGACAAGCCCCTGTTACGGTTCCTATGGAGAGAGAAGCCAGGAGATGAGCACCCAGCCATCTACCAATGGGAAGTCCTCCCCTTCGGAACGACGTGCAGCCCCTGCTGTGCTACATTTGCACTACAGAAACATGTAGCAGAGGACCCAGCAGCGGACGAAGAGGTCCGACACAGCGTAAAGAACAGCTTCTACGTAGACAACTGTCTACAAAGCCTTTCAACCCAGGAAGAAGCCGAGGCTCTCCTGATTAAACTCCGCGCCTCATTGATCAAAGGCGGCTTTGATCTCAGGCAGTGGGCCAGCAGCGATCCGCAAGTACTGCGCAGCCTCTCCTCCGAGGACAAGGCAGCCAGCAGCGAGACCTGGATGGCTACAATCCCGGGAGAAGCCCAGGAGATGACCCTGGGATTGGTGTGGCGATTCAAAACAG
Organism: Notolepis coatsorum; assembly: GCF_963971535.1. Classification (NCBI taxonomy): domain Eukaryota; kingdom Metazoa; phylum Chordata; class Actinopteri; order Aulopiformes; family Paralepididae; genus Notolepis; species Notolepis coatsorum. The sequence continues at coordinate 147,245,522 of NC_140172.1, read as the reverse complement.
ATTCGCTTCACTACAGACACAAGCCCCTGACTACGGAGCAGGGAAGGCCGGCGGCGGCGCCGACCACCAGACGGAGTGTGTACACAACACTCGCCCGACAATATGACCCGCTGGGATGTATTCTACCGTACACCACCAGGGCAAAAATGATTGTACGAGCATTGTGGGACAAGGACCAGGGCTGGGACGACCCCATTCCCGCACACCTTGCATCCACCTGGAGAGAGTGGGAGATGGAGCTCCACTCACTCCCAGGCGTTAATATGCGCCGAAGCTACTTCCCACCCACGGTGAGGCCAGAGACATGTAAAATGGACTTACACGTCTTCAGTGACGCCTCAGAGGTCGCATACGGATCAGTAGCCTACTTGCGGGCCCAAGAAAGGGGGGGAGAGATCTACACAGCATTTGTCCTCGCCCGCTCGAGAATAGCCCCACGCAAGCAACAATCTATCCCACGTCTAGAGCTCTGCGCAGCCCTAGCCGGAGCGCACCTAGCCACGCTCATCCAACGTGAGCTCACCATACCGGTGTCTAGAACAATCCTGTGGTCAGATTCCACGACAGTACTCGCCTGGATCAAATCGGACTCATGCAAGTACAAAGTCTTCGTGGGAGTCAGAGTCACCGAGATTCAAGACTTAACCGAAGAGTTAACCGGAGAAACAGAGTGGCGCTACGTTGATACAAAACAGAACCCAGCTGACGTCATCACCCGGGGGATGCCCCTGGATGACCTCACCCGTCGCAATGTCTACAGTGACGGCCCAGCATTCCTAAAGCTCCCGGAAGGAGAGTGGCCCACGCCTATCCCGAGGGAAGCCAGTCAGGAGGAGGCTGAGAATAAGAAGCCTGTGTTCTGTGGATTGAGCACTGTTATCTCTGCAGACCCCAACACACTCCTGATGGGGCGGCTAGATCCTGCATTACCCCAGACAATGTACCGGCCTGAAGAAGCGAACGGCCGACGAATGTGGAGGTACAGCCAAGTATCAGCCGACAAGTTTTGGAGCAGTTTCCTACTGCACTACCTACCGTCTCTACAGACCCGCCAGAAGTGGGTAAAGGAGAGAGACAATTTGACAGAAGGAACAGTCGTCATGATTATTGATCAATCACTGCCCAGAGCTATGTGGCCGGCCGGCCGCGTAAGCAAAGTGATCACCGGTGCCGACGGCAAGGTCCGAGCAGCTGAAGTGCTTGTCCAGGGTCGCACTTACACCCGTCCCGTGGCGAGGCTCATAGAACTGCCCCGACTCCCAGACACAATCGATGATGACCATGACCCTATAACCCTATGACTTTGTGAAGTTGACTGACCCCTACAGCAAACCCTTATGTGTAAATAGACAACGCGATTAATCTGTCTCTGTTTAACTGATTAGGTCTGGGACCAATCAGGGGGTGGCTGTTGTGAAGGGCCAGATTGAACCGAATATATATATTTATTTATATATATATATTTAATTGTATTTGTATATTCTCTAATATTCCCTGATATCCCTTGTATATTCCTTGTACAATATGCATTGAATATCCATTCTAGCCTACTGAACATCCCATAATAGTCTCCATTCTACTATTGGTCGAGACCTTGGTGCCAGGCTGCCATACCCCCAGACCCAGTTCAAACGTACCGCTCAACATGTACGAACAAGTCCTAGTTCCGCGTAGGAATCTGGCTACCGCACCACTAATGGGACTATTTGTTCATAGTGCGTATATATACTGCGCTACTAAAGTAGGACTTCCTTTTCAGTCCAGTTTCTTACCCTCCAATAGAGTCACAGACGTAAAGCCTCCCCGCGACGCCACGTGTGGGAGTAAGGCCAAGTTCGGCTTACCATCGGTATTGAGACATCGTGTATATTAATATTTGAATAGTCATATTTGGCACTATATCGTCGAGTTGGACGTAGTCTATTGAGCTAATAATAGTCTGTTAATATATAGTGCTTCGTGCGGTGAGAATACTACCGTAGTCAGTACCCCATCGTTTCGGGCAGAGAACTGGCTGCTTATCCAGGGTGGTTGACCCCACGTGAAGCTGCACCCGAGGAGCCCCAGAGCCGACGAGCGAGTGGACCTGTATACCGGATTATTCTACCGACGACAGCCCGCCTTCCCCGGCACGGATTATGCTTTGTATACGTTGATTATTCCATGGATAAAGACCCCCGACACTGCCGTGTGTTGGAACCCCCCCCCTGGAGAGGACGCAAGGTGAGGAGACGCTCTGCAAGACGAGGTCGCTTCACGTCTCTCCTCCGTGGACCGGAGGACGCCGGCCCACAAAGAGTCCATCTGCTTTCATCTGTGGTCCAAGGATCGCCGGCGCATTGAACGGCACTACAGTGGGTTCACCTGGGATACCCTTGGCCGGATGAGGCAGCCGAACTCTACCCCCCCCCCCTTCCTACTCCTGTCGGCTTACAAGCGACCGGATTAACCCCCCCCCCTAGTGTATCCAACCTATAATCATTAAAGTATCATTGCTGTTATTCCTTAAACTATTCCAGGTCGTATATGTACCACCTGCGCCTTCAGAGATTGGACATTCTCTATTGATATACCGACGAATACTCTTGCCATAAAAGTGCATACTAATTCCCATTCATAAATGTGATTGATTTGATTAAGTGCTTGCTCTACACACCATCGCTGTGTAGAAATAAAGACCTATTTCTAATTCGTACATTTGTGTTGGATCCGTTTCATCTACGTGACAGTGTTCATCATAATATATTTATGCCGTGTACTGGGTGGCCGAATATTAAGTACAAAGGTAGTGGTAGTAAGTATCATATCTAGTAATACAGTCAGGGAATTGTACCCCTCAGTTACAATTAGTACTTATCATTAGAGAGAGTAATCATAAGTACTTATCATTAGAGAGAGTAATATTAAGTACTTATCATTAGGGATGTCCGATATTATCGGCCTACCGATATTGGCATTACAGCACCCTCAACGACTACAGGCCAGTCGCTCTGACGTCACACGTCATGAAGACGTTTGAGAGACTGGTCCTGCAACACCTCAAGCCCCTGGTGCGTGACTCCCTCGACCCCCTGCAGTTTGCATACCAGGCAAACATCGGGGTGGAGGATGCAATCATCTACATGCTCCACAGAGTGTACACGCACCTGGAGAAGCCGCGCAGCTCAGTGAGGATTATGTTCTTTGATTTCTCCAGCGCCTTCAACACCATCCAGCCGTCACTGCTAGCGGAGAAGCTCTCCGCGATGCAGCTGGAGCACGGCTTGGTGGCCTGGATCAAGGACTATCTCACTGAGAGGCCACAGTACGTCAGACTAAAGGACAGTCAGTCTGACGTACTGGTGAGCAACACCGGCGCCCCCCAAGGAACTGTGCTGTCACCCTTCCTCTTCACCCTCTACACCTCAGACTTCTGCCGCAATTCAAGCGGGTGTCACCTGCAGAAGTTCTCAGACGACTCCTCCATCGTAAGCTACATCACCGACGATGATGAGGAGGAGTACAGAGCCCTGGTGGAGAGCTTCGTGGGGTGGAGCGACAGCAACCACCTCCAACTCAACACCAGTAAGACCAAGGAGCTGGTGGTGGACTTCCGGAGGGGCAAGAAGAGCCCCCCCCCCGATTCCCATCTCCATCCGAGGGGTGGATGTGGAGATGGTGGACTCATACAAGTTCCTTGGGGTACACCTGAACAATAAACTGGACTGGTCGGATAACACAGAGGCCCTCTACAGGAAGGGACAGAGCAGGCTGTTCTTCCTGAGGAGACTCAGGTCCTTCAATGTGTGCAACAGACTGCTGCAGTCTTTTTACCAGTCTGTTGTGGCCAGCATCCTCTTCTATGCTGTGGCATGCTGGGGAGGCTACATCAACTCAAGGTACACCAACAAGCTCAACAAGCTGGTGAGGAAGGCTAGCTCCGTGGTGGGAGTCGAGCTACCTAGACTTGAGGTGATGGCAGAGAGGGGGATGATAAGGAAGCTGGCTGCCATCATGGAGAACCCCTACCACCCCCTCTACGACGAGCTAGTCAAGATGAGAAGCTCGTTCAGCCACAGACTCATTCCCCCACGACACTCAACTAACCGCCTCGGACAGTCCTTCATACCAGCGGCCATCAGGCTCCACAACAGTGGGCAGCGACTAGCAGCCTCCAGGCTCCACAACAGGGGGCAGCGACAGCGACTGCTACCAGACATTGACCTGGGACTTATAGGAACCCAAGGAGGACAACCTACACTACCATAGGCTTACTGCACCTTATGTGGACACTGTGATACTGTGATACTGTGAATAATGTATATTTCAGTGGATACCGTGATACTGTGAATAATGTATACTCAGTAGATAGTAAATTATAACACTACCTCACGCATACTGCACCTTATGTGACACTGAATAATGTGAATATTCTTCAGCTAGTCAGATAGTAAATTATATTGACCATATTGACCAAATTGTTTACACTGCCTGTGTTGTTTTTACTACCTGTACACTGTGTTGTTTACTACCTGTACCCCCCCCCCCACACTCCCCCCCCCCCCATGCTGCTATGATGCCTGAATTTCCCCAAGGGGATCAATAAAGGAATATCTTATCTTATCTTATTAAAATGTGATATCAGAAATTATCGGTATCGGTTTTCAAAAACAAAACAACATTTTTTTTTCTTTTTTTTTTTACATTTATTTCAGCTTTATTTACCCAGGCAAGCAAGTAAGAACAAATTCTGATTTTATTTATTGTCAAAAGTATGCATAATGTTGTGTTAATTCCATGACAAGATATATGTAATGTTAATTACCTGAAATTATTCAGTTTTTTGGGGGGGAAACCCTGCATATATCGGTATCGGTTGATATCGGTATCGGAAATTAAGAGTTGGACAATATCGGTATATCGGTAAAAAAGCCAACATCGAGCATCCCTACTTATCATTAGAGAGAGTAATCATAAGTACTTATCATTAGAGAAAGTAATCATAAGTACTTATCATTAGAGAAAGTAATCATAAGTACTTATCATTAGAGAAAGTAATCATAAGTACTTATCATTAGAGAAAGTAATCATAAGTACTTATCATTAGAGAGAGTAATCATAAGTACTTATCATTAGAGAGAGTAATCATAAGTACTTATCATTAGAGAAAGTAATCATAAGTACTTATCATTAGAGAAAGTAATCATAAGTACTTATCATTAGAGAGAGTAATCATCATAAGTACTTATCATTAGAGAAAGTAATCATAAGTACTTATCATTAGAGAGAGTAATCATAAGTACTTATCATTAGAGAAAGTAATCATAAGTACTTATCATTAGAGAGAGTAATCATAAGTACTTCATTAGAGAAAGTAATCACAAGTACGTATCATTAGAGAAAGTAATCATAAGTACTTATCATTAGAGAGAGTAATCATAAGTACTTATCATTAGAGAAAGTAATCATAAGTACTTATCATTAGAGAAAGTAATCATAAGTACTTCATTAGAGAAAGTAATCACAAGTACTTATCATTAGAGAGAGTAATCATAAGTACTTCATTAGAGAAAGTAATCATAAGTACTTATCATTAGAGAGAGTAATCATAAGTACTTATCATTAGAGAGAGTAATCATAAGTACTTATCATTAGAGAAAGTAATCATAAGTACTTATCATTAGAGAGAGTAATCATAAGTACTTATCATTAGAGAGAGTAATCATAAGTACTTCATTAGAGAAAGTAATCATAAGTACTTATCATTAGAGAGAGTAATCATCATAAGTACTTATCATTAGAGAGAGTAATCATCATAAGTACTTATCATTAGAGAGAGTAATCATCATAAGTACTTATCATTAGAGAGAGTAATCATAAGTACTTATCATTAGAGAGAGTAATCATAAGTACTTATCATTAGAGAAAGTAATCATAAGTACTTATCATTAGAGAGAGTAATCATAAGTACTTATCATTAGAGAAAGTAATCATAAGTACTTATCATTAGAGAGAGTAATCATAAGTCGTCACAGCAGTCTTCAATAATGTTGATCCATGTTGTGAATACAGTTGTTCTCTGATGATGTAACAATATGTTTGTTGGCAGACGGCTCCTTCAGACAATCAACATTACTGCTGCCAAGCGTGATTAGTGAGCATAGTGTAGCTGGACCTGTATAACGTTACTTAGTAGTTGATGCTCAGCTGGGAAAGACCGTCCATCACTGCATCGTTTATACAGCTTGGTTGACTTGACTACGTATTATGAAAGAAGACATGGTCCCTCTTTATTCTCCCTGTCTGCATGTCAGAGTGATCATAATCATAATCTAATAATAGGCCTAATAATAGTACCTGTATATGAATACACATAGCTTTACCTTCACGACATGAACAGGATGTAGTGGAATAGATTATTTATATAGTTAATCACACAGCATAGAGATCACTATAATAGACCATATGCCTGTACATTACTCTCAGTGTATGAATTAAGCTATTTGAGGAACGGTTTGAAACACTCTTCCCAGAGATGATGACACAATGATTACATATTGTAAGTAGAGTATATTGTACAGTAGACTACCATTGTTCCAGGACTCATAGGTGGAGATTCTTACCACAGAGCTGAAGAGTTAACCTGCTTCAGGTGTTTATTAGAATAATAATAATAATAATAATAATAATAATAATAATAATAATAATAATAATAATAATAATAATAATAATAATAATAATAATAATAATAATAATAATAATAATAATAATAATAATAATATAATAATAATAATAATAATATCTTAAATGTATATAGCGCCTTTCAGGAGACCCAAGGCGCTTAACAGGAGGGGGCAGCTAAGGGCGGGGAACAGGGAAACAACATAACAACAAGATAATAATCAAACGGAAAGAAAGAAAACGAAAAAAAGGAAATCAGTCATTTACAAATTTGGTGAAGAGGTGGGTTTTGAGTTTCCTGTCTTTCACAGTTATGTTGTGGTCAATAATACTTATTTACTTATTTACTATAATAATCTTAAGTCTTTGTTTAAAAACACTAACTAGAATGTGTTTGTGAACACTGCTGTTCTCTCCCCAGGTGAGGCGCTGTTGGAAAGCCACGCCTCCATAGACTTTGTTTACTGCTCTCCCTCCCTGCGCTGCGTCCAGACGGCTCATCACATTCTGAAAGGTAAGACTGTCACAACCATCACTGTCACCACCATCACTGTCACCACCATCACTGTCACTGTCACCACCATCACTGTCACCACCATCACTGTCACCACCATCACTGTCACTGTCACCACCATCACTGTCACTGTCACCACCATCACTGTCACCACCATCACTGTCACCACCATCACTGTCACTGTCACCACCATCACTGTTACCACCATCACTGTCACCACCATCACCGTCACTGTCACCACCATCACTGTCGCCACCATCACTGTCACCACCATCACTGTCACCACCATCACTGTCACCACCATCACTGTCACCACCATCACTGTCACCACCATCACTGTCACTGTCACCACCATCACTGTCACCACCATCACTGTCACCACCATCACCGTCACTGTCACCACCATCACTGTCGCCACCATCACTGTCGTCACCATCACTGTCACCGTCAGCACCATCACTGTCGCCACCATCACTGTCACCGTCAGCACCATCACTGTCACCGTCAGCACCATCACTGTCACCGTCAGCACCATCACTGTCACCGTCAGCACCATCACTGTCACCGTCAGCACCATCACTGTCACCGTCAGCACCATCACTGTCACCGTCAGCACCATCACTGTCGCCACCATCACTGTCACTGTCACCATCACTGTCACCACCATCACCGTCACTGTCACCACCATCACTGTCACCACCATCACTGTCACTGTCACCACCATCACTGTCACTGTCACCACCATCACTGTCACTGTCACCACCACCGTCACTGTCACCACCGTCACTGTCACCACCATTACACCATTACATTAATGACATTCACTTCCTGGCCTGCTCAGGGCTGCAGCAGGAAGGTCAGATGAAGGTCCGCGTGGAGCCGGGCCTGTTCGAGTGGACCAAGTGGGTCTCGGGCACCGCCCTGCCTGCCTGGATCCCCCCCGCGGAGCTGGCCGCTGCCGACCTCAGTGTGGATACCACCTACAGGTAGTTTAATAATAATAATAATAATAATAATAATAATAATAATAATAATAATAATAATAATAATAATAATAATAATAATAATAATATAATAATAATATAATAATAATATAATAATAATAATAATAATAATAATAATAATAAACTTTATTTGTATAGCACCTTTCATAAAAAAATTGCAGCTCAAAGTGCTTCCCCAAAGAAAAAGACAGGCCGTGTGCGGCTGAGCGGGGTTGAGGTGCTTGTTCGGGGGAGTCCGGCGGTCTCGTGGGAGGGGGAGGAGGAAATGTCTTGTCTGTCTTGTCTTTTGTCTTGTCCTTCTTAACTTTAACTGGGGGAATTTTATTGGGGGGGAGCTATTTTGCAATTTCTTCACTGTTTGGGCACTTTTGCACGGTTCCTGTGAGTCTATGGAACACTCTGTAGGTTTTTGTTTTTCGAAAAGGTTCATTGTTTTGTATTTCTGGTCGGGTACTCAGGGGCAGCGTTTTTCTACCTCAGGATCTTAAGCCGTTTTGAGGCTGGGCTCCAACCACTGTGTGGCCTGGTGACAATTGCCACATTGTTATGCAGCTGGGAATCTCTGACATCACTGATATGCACGTTTTGAGATGACTCAGTTTGGTGAGGGTGAGGGTTGTGAGGGGAATTGGAAGAGTGCGCCAATATGAGAATTAGAGACATAAGTCTTATTGATATAGAGCCACACGGCCGGGAAACGGTACTGAATACTGGGAAAGGCCAATTGTAAGATAGTACCCCTTTAAAATTAAAATGTTGTACTCTGTTTTTATAAATTGTTATTTCTTTTATTATTATTGTTCTGTTATCTCCCTGTGAAGTTCTGTGTATTGTTATTATGGTTATTGTATTGTGTTGTCTTGTTTTCATGTTAAGTAATAATAAAAAAATTTGATCAAAAGAAAAAGAAAAAGACAGGCATAAAATGGGCACATAAAGTGCAAACATATAAAATCACAGTTTTTCACATTAGGATCTAACATCCCAGCAGGCCACCTTGTTTTTTTTTTTGTATTTTATTTTTTTATTCTTTTTTAAACAAACATATAAACAAACATGACAACACACGATAAGATATACAAGCATTAATTGTCAGGGCACATCCAATGTGATCACCTTTTGGTTAGTTGTTTTATATAAGATATACCCATAATACCTGTTATCTAAAAAAAAAACCTACATACATATGCTCAGCTCGAACCCCCCCCTCCCGGACCCCACCTTGAGAAGTACCTCCACTATCCCTCGCACCTAACCAGACACTACCATTATAAGCTAGCTTTTATTCTCTCCACCACTTCTAACCACATTGACATTTTGGATTCATTGAGACCCAGAATTCTTGCTGTAGATATTTCATGGTAAATTACATCGAGATATGTAAGAAACCAAACTTTACGGCACATTTTTTCCGGTTGAAACCAGCGTGATGCGATCAGCTTTTTGGCTACTGTGATACCCGATAAAACCAATCTCTTTAGCTGTGGATTCACTGCAAACTCAAAAACATCATTCAACAGCAATACCGAGGGGTGTACAGGTATATTCCAAGATACGAGTTTTGATATTTGTTGGGTCACATCTTTCCAGAATGCCTTAACTGGTGAGCAGTCCCAATACATGTGCATAAATGTCCCTTCGTCCCCATTTGTACATTGGGTGCATTTGGAATCTTGTTTGAGCCCCATTCGGCACAGTCTTATAGGAGTCAAGTATGTCCTGTGAATATAGTTAAGATTGATTTGTTGATGATCCGGGTTCCTTGATGTAAGTCGGACATTTGCCCAGGCTCCTTGCCAATCAAAGTCATTTTCCAGGTCTGGTATATCCCTCCTCCAGACAGAGTCAAGTTGGAGGGTTTCATACGAGGACGTTAGTAATTGATGATAAAATTCTGAAACAAAACCTCTCGATGTCTCTCTTGAGTAGAAGAATTTGTGGTATCTGTGGTGTTCAAGGCCACCTTGTTTATGGTTTGATTCAGTTTTAAAAATAGACAATAATAAAAGGAGTAAGATGGAATAGACAGAGTAAAATAGTGCAATAGTGCAGTGCAATAAAATAGTAGAATAGAATAGACATAAAATGTGTTATGGTTTGTAACCGACCCCAATCGCACAACACAAGACAGGTATGATGGTTTGCCAAGAAACAGATATTTATTGAACAACAGGGAAATACAGGGAAAAGGGCACTGTCCCTTTAAGGGAGAATCACAAATACAGGAATATAATATGAGGGGAAGGAAAGGTGCCTTTAAGAGGCGGGCAGGAAAAGGGAACACTAAGGGAAAGAAAGGGAACGCCTAAGGGAAGGTTAAGGGAACGCCTTGGGACAGAGGAACTAGAGACTAGGTAAACCAGGGACAAGGAGAACTAGGGAGAGAGGACTAGGGACTAGGAGAGCTAGGGAACAGGAGAAACGGGGACTAGGGGAACTAGGGACAAGGAACTAGGTGGAACTAGAAGGGGAGAACTTGGGACCAGGAACTAGGTGGAACTAGAAAGGGGAGAACTAGGGAACAGGAACTAGGTGGAACTAGAAGGGGAGAACTTGGGACCAGGAACTAGGTGGAACTAGAAAAGGGAGAACTAGGGAACAGGAACTAGGTGGAACTAGAAAGGGGAGAACTAGGGAACAGGAACTAGGTGGAACTAGAAAGGGGAGAACTAGGGAACAGAGGGGACTGAGGCCCGCGGAGGCGGGCTGGGAAACAGGGAGGAACTGGGAGGACTGGTGGAAATCATCTGGGCCGCTCTGCAGGACAGAGGAGATAGTTAATGCACAAAAGGGAAAAAACAGAGCAGGTGCAGAACAGTCCAAATAACAAAGTGAACAAAGTAATAATATCTTCGTGTGACAAACACACAGGGGGAGATGTAAAGTCCAAAATACTATTCTAAGTGAGAACCAAAAAACAGAGGCATTACGCTGGGAGATGAAATGTCCAAACTAACTAACAGAGGCAATACGCTGGGAGAGTGACATCACAATCTAAACTCACCAGGCGTATGCGTAATGGTACAGGAAACGCAGCGGGAAGGGGGCAAGGGGCATTACGCTGAGTGAGTGACATCACAATCAAAACCCACCCAGGCGTATGCGTAAAGGTACAGGGACAGCAGTGGGAACGGGGGCAAGGGCACTACGCTGGGTGAGTGACATCACAATCAAAACTCACCCCGGCGTATGCGTAATGGTAAGGGGACAGCAGTGGGAACGGGGGCAAGGGCACTACGCTGGGTGAGTGACATCACAATCAAAACTCACCCCGGCGTATGCGTAATGGTAAGGGGACAGCAACGGGGCGAGGGCATCGCCACCGGGTGGCTGGCTGTCCGAGCCGAGGAACAGGGTGCTGGAACAGCGGCGGTGACGAGGATGTCGTCCACCGGGTAGCCGCTGTCGGAGCCGAGGAACAGGGTGCTGGAACAGTGGCGGTGACGAGGGCATCGTCCACCGGGTAGCCGCTGTCGGAGCCGAGGAACAGAGTGCGCGCCACACCTTGGTGTGCGCGTCGGAACAGGGAGCTGGAACAGTGGCGGTGGCGAGGATGTCGTCCACCGGGTAGCCACTGTCGGAGCCGAGGAACAGAGTGCGCGCCACACCTTGGTGTGCGCGTCGGAACAGGGAGCTGGAACAGTGGCGGTGGCGAGGATGTCGTCCACCGGGTAGCCACTGTCGGAGCGAGGAACAGAGTGCGCGCCACACCTTGGTGTGCGCGTCGGAACAGTGGCGGTGGCGAGAGCGTCGTCCACCGGGTAGCCGCTGTCGGAGCCGAGGAACAGAGTGCGCGCCACACCTTGGTGTGCGCGTCGGGACAGTGGCGGTGGCGAGAGCGTCGTCCACCGGGTAGCCGCTGTCGGAACCGAGAGACGCCTCGGGGTGCGTCTGCGAGGAGGAGTGTGCCAAGCTCGAAGGTCTGGAAGATGCGCGTCAGTGCGCTGGTACGGAGGAGCGTGCCAAGCTCGAAGGTCTGGAAGATGCGCATCTGTGCGCTGGAACGGAGGAGCGTGCCAAGCTCGAGGGTCCGGGAGATGCGCGTCAGTGCGCTGGAACGGAGGAGCGTGCCAAGCTCGAGGGTCCGGGAGATGCGCGTCAGTGCGCTGGGACGGAGGAGCGTGCCAAGCTCGAGGGTCCGGGAGATGCGCGTCAGTGCGCTGGAACGGAGGAGCGTGCCAAGCTCGAGGGTCCGGGAGATGCGCGTTAGTGCGCTGGAACGGAGGAGCGTGCCAAGCTCGAGGGTCCGGGAGATGCGCGTTGGTCTAGATGTGCGTCAGGACGAACAGCTGCGCTGGGGTCTGCAGTGGAACGCTGAGGTGCCTCCCGTGGAAGTTACAGGGAGCGCAGAACAGTCTCCTCCACAGGCTACGGCGACAGCAGACGAAGGCTGGAGCAAACATCTCAAGGCTGGAGAGGTCCATCTTACAGCATTGGTAGACCAGAGGATCTCCCGAAAAGAGTCTAGATGTTAGGAAATGACTCGGCATGAATACAACACGACCCCACGCCGAAACGAGGGGAAGCGCCCTGGTATTTAAAGCCCACAGGGGGACTAATTAGCCTGCCACCACAGGTGCGAGAGATAATAGAATATCGAACAGGTGTGGCCACTAAGGGTAAGGAACGAGAGGGTGGGGGCTAGAGAGAGTGAGTAGGGAATTCCTAACAGTAGGCTTAAAGAAGACAGAGAATAGGGAATTCCTAACAGTAGGCTTAAAGAAGACAGAGAAAAGGTAGTGAGCAGCGGGCAAAACCTCACAGTATCCCCCCCTCCAACGGGAGCCACCCGGCGACCCAAAACAAATACGGACAGAGCGGCAGGGGGCAAAACAAGAGGTACTGGCCAAGCCAGCAGGGGAAGCCACCACAAGAGTGGGGCTAGCAAAGAAACAGGGTCGCCGAGGGGTAACTAGGGTAGCAGAGGGGCAACTGGGGGAACTGGTCTAGAGGAACTGGTCAAGAGGAACTGGGTCTAGAGAACTAGTCTAGAGGAACTGGTCTAGAGAACTGGTCTAGAGAACTGGGCTAGAGAACTGGTCTAGAGAACCGAGGGGCAAGCAGGGTAGCAAAGGGGTAACCATGGTAGCACCGGGAAAGGGCTAGCAGAGGGAAGGTTAGCTGCCAGGGCACTGATAGCTACAGGGCCTATGCTAGCTGTACTGCTACATCAACATAGAGGCTGCGCAAGCTGCCGGAGCCAGGCTAGCAGAGGGAAAGGGTAGCTGCCAGGGCACTGATAGCTACAGGGCCTATGCTAGCTGTACTGCTACATCAACATAGAGGCTGCGCTAGCTGCCGAGCTAGGCTAGCAGAGGGAAAGGGTAGCTGCCAAGGCACTGATAGCTACAGGGCCTATGCTAGCTGTACTGCTACATCTACATAGAGGCTGCGCTAGCTGCCGGAGCTAGGCTGGCAGACAGGGCTGGACCAGCATGAGAGAACAAGCTAGCTGGAAGGACAGTCCTAGCTGTGGGAATACTACACAAAAAAGTGGAGACCATGCAGAGGGAAACTGGGTTAGCCGCCAGGGCATAGCTAGCTACAGGGCCTATGCCAGCAGCAAGGGCTGCATAAACATAGAGGCTGTGCTAGCAGCCGGGGCTAAGCTAGCAGACAGGGGCTCTGCTGAGGGACTGGGTTAGCTGCCAGGGCATGGCTAGCTACAGGGGGGTCAAACAGGGCAAAACGGGAAGCTAGAGGGGAGCTAACCGGGGAGACTAACAAGCTAAACAGGGGAGTAACAGGCTAACAAGGGAGCTAAACAGGACTAACAAGGAAGCTAAACTGGGCTAACAGGGAAGCTAACAGGGCTAACAGGGGAGCTAGAGGGAACAAGAAAAAAAAAGGCAAACTCAACATACACAGTCTGTGCTGGCTGGGGTCGTAGACTTGGTGGGGTCGTACTGTTATGGTTTGTAACCGACCCCAATCGCACAACACAAGACAGGTATGATGGTTTGCCAAGAAACAGATATTTATTGAACAGGGAAATACAGGGAAAAGGGCACTGTCCCTTTAAGGGAGAATCACAAATACAGGAATATAATATGAGGGGAAGGAAAGGTGCCTTTAAGAGGCGGGCAGGAAAAGGGAACACTAAGGGAAAGAAAGGGAACGCCTAAGGGAAGGTTAAGGGAACGCCTTGGGACAGAGGAACTAGAGACTAGGTAAACCAGGGACAAGGAGAACTAGGGAGAGAGGACTAGGGACTAGGAGAGCTAGGGAACAGGAGAAACGGGGACTAGGGGAACTAGGGACAAGGAACTAGGTGGAACTAGAAGGGGAGAACTTGGGACCAGGAACTAGGTGGAACTAGAAAGGGGAGAACTAGGGAACAGGAACTAGGTGGAACTAGAAGGGGAGAACTTGGGACCAGGAACTAGGTGGAACTAGAAAAGGGAGAACTAGGGAACAGGAACTAGGTGGAACTAGAAAGGGGAGAACTAGGGAACAGGAACTAGGTGGAACTAGAAAGGGGAGAACTAGGGAACAGAGGGGACTGAGGCCCGCGGAGGCGGGCTGGGAAACAGGGAGGAACTGGGAGGACTGGTGGAAATCATCTGGGCCGCTCTGCAGGACAGAGGAGATAGTTAATGCACAAAAGGGAAAAAACAGAGCAGGTGCAGAACAGTCCAAATAACAAAGTGAACAAAGTAATAATATCTTCGTGTGACAAACACACAGGGGGAGATGTAAAGTCCAAAATACTATTCTAAGTGAGAACCAAAAAACAGAGGCATTACGCTGGGAGATGAAATGTCCAAACTAACTAACAGAGGCAATACGCTGGGAGAGTGACATCACAATCTAAACTCACCAGGCGTATGCGTAATGGTACAGGAAACGCAGCGGGAAGGGGGCAAGGGGCATTACGCTGAGTGAGTGACATCACAATCAAAACCCACCCAGGCGTATGCGTAAAGGTACAGGGACAGCAGTGGGAACGGGGGCAAGGGCACTACGCTGGGTGAGTGACATCACAATCAAAACTCACCCCGGCGTATGCGTAATGGTAAGGGGACAGCAGTGGGAACGGGGGCAAGGGCACTACGCTGGGTGAGTGACATCACAATCAAAACTCACCCCGGCGTATGCGTAATGGTAAGGGGACAGCAACGGGGCGAGGGCATCGCCACCGGGTGGCTGGCTGTCCGAGCCGAGGAACAGGGTGCTGGAACAGCGGCGGTGACGAGGATGTCGTCCACCGGGTAGCCGCTGTCGGAGCCGAGGAACAGGGTGCTGGAACAGTGGCGGTGACGAGGGCATCGTCCACCGGGTAGCCGCTGTCGGAGCCGAGGAACAGAGTGCGCGCCACACCTTGGTGTGCGCGTCGGAACAGGGAGCTGGAACAGTGGCGGTGGCGAGGATGTCGTCCACCGGGTAGCCACTGTCGGAGCCGAGGAACAGAGTGCGCGCCACACCTTGGTGTGCGCGTCGGAACAGGGAGCTGGAACAGTGGCGGTGGCGAGGATGTCGTCCACCGGGTAGCCACTGTCGGAGCGAGGAACAGAGTGCGCGCCACACCTTGGTGTGCGCGTCGGAACAGTGGCGGTGGCGAGAGCGTCGTCCACCGGGTAGCCGCTGTCGGAGCCGAGGAACAGAGTGCGCGCCACACCTTGGTGTGCGCGTCGGGACAGTGGCGGTGGCGAGAGCGTCGTCCACCGGGTAGCCGCTGTCGGAACCGAGAGACGCCTCGGGGTGCATCTGCGAGGAGGAGTGTGCCAAGCTCGAAGGTCTGGAAGATGCGCGTCAGTGCGCTGGTACGGAGGAGCGTGCCAAGCTCGAAGGTCTGGAAGATGCGCATCTGTGCGCTGGAACGGAGGAGCGTGCCAAGCTCGAGGGTCCGGGAGATGCGCGTCAGTGCGCTGGAACGGAGGAGCGTGCCAAGCTCGAGGGTCCGGGAGATGCGCGTCAGTGCGCTGGAACGGAGGAGCGTGCCAAGCTCGAGGGTCCGGGAGATGCGCGTCAGTGCGCTGGAACGGAGGAGCGTGCCAAGCTCGAGGGTCCGGGAGATGCGCGTTAGTGCGCTGGAACGGAGGAGCGTGCCAAGCTCGAGGGTCCGGGAGATGCGCGTTGGTCTAGATGTGCGTCAGGACGAACAGCTGCGCTGGGGTCTGCAGTGGAACGCTGAGGTGCCTCCCGTGGAAGTTACAGGGAGCGCAGAACAGTCTCCTCCACAGGCTACGGCGACAGCAGACGAAGGCTGGAGCAAACATCTCAAGGCTGGAGAGGTCCATCTTACAGCATTGGTAGACCAGAGGATCTCCCGAAAAGAGTCTAGATGTTAGGAAATGACTCGGCATGAATACAACACGACCCCACGCCGAAACGAGGGGAAGCGCCCTGGTATTTAAAGCCCACAGGGGGACTAATTAGCCTGCCACCACAGGTGCGAGAGATAATAGAATATCGAACAGGTGTGGCCACTAAGGGTAAGGAACGAGAGGGTGGGGGCTAGAGAGAGTGAGTAGGGAATTCCTAACAGTAGGCTTAAAGAAGACAGAGAATAGGGAATTCCTAACAGTAGGCTTAAAGAAGACAGAGAAAAGGTAGTGAGCAGCGGGCAAAACCTCACAAAATGAGCACATAAAGTGCAGACATATAAAATCACAGTTTTTTTTACAGTGCAATAAAATAGTTCTGAATGACTGTTTAACAGTTTAAAGTCGCCTTTACCTTCTCTGTTTGGTATCCACAGTTTAAACCCTGACAGTCTTCCCTCCTGTTTGATACCCACTTTGACCCTTCGAACCTCCCACTCAGGGCAAACCTCCCTCTCAGGCCGCAGTTCCCTCTCTCAGGGCGCAGTTCTGGGCCTGGGTCCTACACAGTTTTAAAGCCTGACAGTCTTTCTTCTTGCTTGATACCCACACAGTTTAATGCCCGACAGTTTAGAACCTGTAATAAATAATGTAAATAATAATAATAATAATAATAATATAATTTTATTATAATTGAATTGCCTGTATTTATGTATATGTATATTACCCTGCCCATACCTGTACCTCCCCTCCCCCCTCCCCCATGCTGCTATGATGCCTGAATTTCCCCCAAGGGGATAAATAAAGGAATATCTCATCTTATCTTATCTTCCTCACAGGCCTCACATCCCCATCAGTAAGTTAGGAGTGTCGGAGTCCTACGACACCTACATCACCAGAAGCTTCCAGGCGACCAGAGAGATCCTGGCAGAGTGCAAGAACCAGGGTGAGTAGCTTTATTATCTCTGTGATACTGGGAGAACCAGGGTGAGTAGCTTTATTATCTCTGTGATACTGGGAGAACCAGGGTGAGTGGCTTTATTATCTCTGTGATACTGGGAGAACCAGGGTGAGTAGCTTTATTATCTCTGTGATACTGGGAGAACCAGGGTGAGTATCAGCTTTATTATCTCTGATACTGGGAGAACCAGGGTGAGTGGCTTTATTATCTCTGTGATACTGGGAGAACCAGGGTGAGTAGCTTTATTATCTCTGTGATACTGGGAGAACCAGGGTGAGTAGCTTTATTATCTCTGTGATACTGGGAGAACCAGGGTGAGTAGCTTTATTATCTCTGTGATACTGGGAGAACCAGGGTGAGTAGCTTTATTATATCTGTGATACTGGGAGAACCAGGGTGAGTATCAGCTTTATTATCTCTGTGATACTGGGAGAACCAGGGTGAGTAGCTTTATTATCTCTGTGATACTGGGAGAACCAGAGTGAGTATCAGCTTTATTATCTCTGTGATACCAGGGTGATATCAGCTTTATTATCTCTGTGATACTGGGAGAACCAGGGTGAGTAGCTTTATTATCTCTGTGATACTGGGAGAACCAGGGTGAGTATCAGCTTTATTATCTCTGTGATACTGGGAGAACCAGGGTGAGTATCAGCTTTATTATCTCTGTGATACTGGGAGAACCAGGGTGAGTATCAGCTTTATTATCTCTGTGATACTGGGAGAACCAGGGTGAGTATCAGCTTCATTATCTCTGTGATACCAGGGTGATATCAGCTTTATTATCTCTGTGATACCAGGGTGATACCAGCTGTATTATATCTGTGATACTGGGAGAACCAGGGTGAGTATCAGCTTTATTATCTCTGTGATACCAGGGTGATATCAGCTTTATTATCTCTGTGATACCAGGGTGATATCAGCTTTATTATCTCTGTGATACCAGGGTGATATCAGCTTTATTATCTCTGTGATACCAGGGTGATATCAGCTTTATTATCTCTGTGATACCAGGGTGATATCAGCTTTATTATCTCTGTGATACCAGGGTGATATCAGCTTTATCTCTGTGATACCAGGGTGACTATCAGCTTTATTATCTCTGTGATACCAGGGTGAGTATCAGCTTTATTATCTCTGTGATACCAGGGTGAGTATCAGCTTTATTATCTCTGTGATAATGGGAGATCTGTCTGTGAAGGAACTGTAAATAGCACTGCAAGATGACTATTATGAATTAGTAAGAGTATGTACTGTATGTGGAGTGTTAAGGTGACTACTATGAATTAGTAAGAGTATGTATGTGGGGTGTTAAGATGACTATTATGAATTAGTAGTGTATGTAGAGTGTTAAGGTGACTATTATGAATTAGTAGAGTATGTATGTGGGGTGTTAAGATGACTATTATGAATTAGTAGTGTATGTGGAGTGTTAAGGTGACTATTATGAATTAGTAGAGTATGTATGTGGGGTGTTAAGATGACTATTATGAATTAGTATGTATGTTAAGCTAATAGTACTAATAATAATAATAATACATTACATTTATATAGCACTTTTCTAGTACCCAAAGTCGCTTTACACACACACAAAAATCATGTAATAAATACAGAATAGAATAAAATGTAACAAAGAAATATCAACAATAAAACGTAAATGATTTCAAATGTAAAGTCAGAGTCTTGAGATGGAGGGAGGACTATGATCAGGTGAAAGTGAGATTGAAGAGGCGGTCTTTTTTTTTGAATTTAATTTAGCCTTTATTTAACCAGGTTTGCCCCAATTGAGATCCAGGATCTCTTTTACAAGGGAGACCTGGCCAAGAATAGCAGCAACACAAAGTTTCAAAATATACACATAGTCATTACAGATAAAAGTAACGTTACAAAATGGTCAGATAAAACATTTGCACACAGAAAACGTGGTTACAATAGGCTTCACCATAGCCTTAAATACATCATTTACATTTAGTCATTTAGCTGACGCTTTTATCCAAAGCGACATTCAGTGTTACCAAGCTTTGAGTCTTTAGATCGGACTGGAGATTGTTCCATGCAGAGGCGGTCTTGAGGGCCTGTTTGAAGGAGGGGGGGGGGGGTGGTTTATTGACCCTTGGGTCCTTGGGGACTAATAGTGTTTCTGGTTTGTGCTTCTTCTCTCACAGGAAACACGGTCCTGATTGTGGCCCACGCTTCCTCCCTGGAGGCCTGCACCCGCCAGATGCAGGGTCTCAACCCGCAGAGCTCCAAGGACTTCATCCAAGTCGTCCGAAAGGTCGGTCCACAGGCGCCGTCTGACAGTTTCCCTCAAACCGTTTACAAAAGAAAACACGTATTGACTTTTTCTACGTCAATGATTGACATAGAATTCCACCAATCCCCTTTAGGCACCGCTTCCTTCAACACCAGTGCTCTGACACTCACACTCACAAACTTGAGAGCAGGGTTTGATGTGCCATGCTTGTTTATGAAGAGAATGTGGTTTAAAGGAGGCCTGCTGTAATTCCATTTCTCTGAGGTATTTGATCGAAGTTGTCTTATTGAAACACTGTCAAAATGTTATTCAGTTAAAATCAGATCACTATTACAAGCAGTCCCAGATTATCTCCAGTGAACGCATCATAACTAGACTGTAGCTAGGGAGCTCCACAAATCATGTTAAACCCAGATTCGGCTCAAACAAGGGACTAAACACGTTTCGCATTTATGCCACAACAATGTGGAACGCCCTACCCAAAGCTGTAAAGGAATGTGAATCACTACCCACTTTCAAAAACACTCTCAAAGAACACCTACGGGAGACTGCAATTCGAAACTGGCCCCTACAAATGTCCTAACCCAGTTGTACAGTAAATGACCATGTATGGCTTTGTCACTATTCCAATGTACAGTGTACAGTGTCCCCCACCCACCCCCTATCCAACCCCCCCCCCCCCCCCCCACCTCCAATGTACAGCCCCCCCCCCAACCCACCCCACCCCACCGACCCAATGTACAGTTTCTACGTCAAGTGTATATACACTCTTTTTCTGGACACTTTTTGTATCACAAACAGTACTGTATTTGCAAATCTGGTATGTCATAAATGTATAGATGTAGCAGTACTGTCTATCTGTATGTCGTGTGTGTCGTATATGTTATGATGAATTGAAAATGGGGGACCCTGATGTAAACAAGACGAAAGTCTTT
This sequence comes from Notolepis coatsorum, assembly GCF_963971535.1. Taxonomy (NCBI): domain Eukaryota; kingdom Metazoa; phylum Chordata; class Actinopteri; order Aulopiformes; family Paralepididae; genus Notolepis; species Notolepis coatsorum. The sequence goes on along the minus strand of NC_140172.1, from coordinate 147,224,930 downwards.
CTCTGGTCTGCATCCCCTTAACAATTGTATGTATTGAGCTGTACTGTACTGTACCCATTCTGCAATCTGTTAATAAACGTTTCAATCAATCAATCAATCAATCATAGCTGACAACCATTTAAATTCTTCCAGTGACAACTGGTTTGCAGTGTATTCATTGATACCATGTTTACAACGCCTCCACAAAATGGCTTCCACGTCACAGATGCCGTGCGTAAAAACAACAACCACTCCTACAGTGAGACGGGATGCGCTGCTCTCGGATGAGAACGTTCTTGGATGAGAAAGTTCTTGGATGAGAAAGTTCTTGGATGAGAAAGTTCTCGGATGAGAAAGTTCTCGGATGAGAAAGTACTGACGAGAAAGTACTCGGACGAGAAAGATCTCGGATGAGAAAGTACTCGGATGAGAAAGTACTCTAATGAGAAAGTACTTGGATGAGAAATTTCTCGGATGAGAAAGTACTCGGATGAGAAAGTACTTGGATGAGAAAGTTCTCGGATGAGAAAGTACTTGGATGAGAAGTTCTCGGATGAGAAAGTACTCTGATGAGAAAGTTGTTTACAATGCCTCCAGTCAGCAATTTTGCCTCATTTAAATGGGGGACTGTATAAAGTATGGCTGCAATGATGTAGCTACTGTTTATCAAAGACCTTCGATTAACACTTAGCTTATGTTAGCTGTAAACAATTTTAGCTGACAGAGCAGCTCTAATGGCTGGTGGCAAATGTTAGCTCTGATTCTTCTACACAGGAAGAGATGCTTTGCATCGTAAGTATGTTTTATTTCTATAGCACGTTTAACCTCTTTAGCCCGAGCGGTCCGTCGGCAAATGACATCACGCCATAAGTAATGTTGTGTTTTTTTTTTCTTCAAATGTAGCCAAGAGTAAAGACCCTAACCCTGTCAAAACAGCAGTCATAGTGTATATTTTCAGCAATACGTTTGTTTACCAATAGGTTAAAGTGTTATTAGTGAAATATTAGTTTTGGAAATGTATTCAGAAACTAGCGAATATCGACGGAAGGTTATGCACGCTGCCATTTTGTTTGTAGTCATATGAGGAGAGGTTTCGAATGGCATTGGAATTTCGAAAAACAACACTACCCAGCTCAAGCCAGCTCCTGTCAATCATATGACTTGTGGATTTCCTTTTTTATTTATCTTATTTTTCGGGATTATCTACCACAAACCTGAACGTTATTGGCATAAATTAGAACGCAGTTCGTTTATCTACCTTTCTGTGAACGTTTAGCAAAAATCTGCGTTGCAATCTGATGAAAAATGGTGGAGCAATTTCCATTATAAAAAAGTAACTGTACTTACAGTAGATTTCATTCACGGTTTGTGGATCACGCCTGGTGATATCAAGTCCAGATTGAACTCTGCCATTGGAAAGAGGAGATTTGGCCCGATCCATAGATGTGTGACTTGCCTATACTAAGGTCATTTATAGGCCTGATATTCTATATTCTATAATAATATTTCAAATTGCATGTGTCCGGATGGCAGAATTCAGTACTGTATCTACAAAACCTTCCGTTTAATCATCTTCCCTTTATTAATTTGCTTAGACTTTTTGTACACATGATCTCAAGAAGGTGCTGAACGAGCTCAGTGGCAGTTTTTCATGTCTGGTCATTTTTAGCATGGTGTTATTCACCGTCAAATATTACAAATAAAAATAATAAAAATAGAATTGATATTCTCCTTTGTTTCATCACAATTTACTCAAGCCTAGTAACAGACACAATATTTCTGACACTGGGAATACATTCCCTGAGATCCATAGATGTCCCTAGATAGAACATGCAAATGGACCTTGTAGAAGTGGAGCAATCCTCCATTTACTTAGGTATGTATTTTTATGCAGATTTTCAGAAAATAGGGCTCCGGGCTTAACACTTTGAGTGCCAGCGACACGTTTTGTCGTTAGTTCATGCCGCCAGTTGAGTGCCGGCAACGCTATATAGCATTTGTTTGTCGTATTTTTTTTTATTGGCGATTTGAATTCATATTTCATCAATCAAGCCTCACGCCAGTGTTGCAGAATCTCTCTGAGCTCAATTGGGAAGATACCGCCCCCTATCGTCTTTCCCTGTGTAACTGCACCCCATTAGTTAGACTGATGAAGGGGAGGACGCCAGTTTCCTCATGTTACTTTTCCGTCAAGCCAACTGAAGAGACCCAAGTTGATCGCCGGCCCTCAGAACAGCGTGGATTATGTATTTCCAGCACCCAACGCTGAATCAATAAACGTGATCGATATTTGGAATGGCGATCAGGAATTGGAATAATCTTTTTGGATAACATCTGATCTGAGGTAAGGAATCTATTTTACCAGTCTTGGGGTAATCAGAGCTTTTTTCACAGATATATCAACATGTCCCATATGTGTGTGTGTGTGTGTGTGTGTGTGTGTGTGTGTGTGCTCGCTGATCAGGAAATGAGAGAATATACTTTTCAGATCGCTTCTATAGCGTGCATAAGTACACTGTAAGATCCTGATCAAACTGGCCAGTATCACGTCTTCGTCTGTTTGGCTCTCCATCCAATTCCTCTGCGTTGTGTACTTTTAATGGTCCTGACGTCTCCGATACTGGTAGATAAGATCCTTATCTCCCCCCGTTAGTGCAATCCATAAACCATAATAATTCTCCACTTCCGTAAGAATTCGACACTCCGACACCGTGAGATACCTTATGAGGAAAAGCGTTGTTTTATTGCTATAAACAGAACCTCATAATCAGATGTTATCAGATGTTATCAAATTGTATCGTCCTTGAAGAGTCTATTCTAATGATCTTTCGTGTGTTCTATTGTCCCTTTGCTGTTATGTCCAATAGTGGTCAGGCCCGGTCGTTAGCCTGAACCCTCCTCGTGTTAGCCGAAGCTACTGTAATGATGATGTGGCATTCTCCCTTCCCCCCCCCCCTCCGTGGTGGAGGAGGAAGAGTCTCTCCTGGTTCCTTCCCTCTTAGTCTCAGTCAGATTTTAGTCTGCCCTACCCGGAAACACTGTTCGATTTATAGATCTTCGTCGTAGCAACGACGGCCCCCCGCGCCTCTCCTGGTTGTCATGCGACGTGCTGTCATGACGACTGCTAACCTTTCACACATTAAAATGCAGTCTCTACTGTTTCATTCAAATGAACCGCTCTCCCTCGCTCTGGGAGACACTCACTATCAGTGTTATGTCTCCGAGGAATACACAACAAATAACCTCGCTGGCAGTGTGCTGTGACACCGCTTCTTCTCCACTGTCAATATCATCCCGTGATGATAATGATATTACCCTCTTAAAGCGTCTCTTTATATCAGTTTATAACCAAATATACATTGAAAAAACCACCATTTTCTCTCAACATATACTATCGATAATCTAGCATTTATTTGAAAACTATTCATAAATAGGACGAAAAATTACAAGGTTTTTGTGTATTCCAGTGTATTCCAGTAAATGCCGTTTATCACTATATATTTATATCTATATATTTTCCTGAAAAACTAGGGCTTTTCAAAATGCTATAAAACGGAAATGAACCGATTAAAAAAAAATCCGCTTCGACAATGTTGACTGCAAAGTCATTGATAAGCGACGGGCAGATTAGACACATAGCCATAATTTAAGACAGAGATTATGCGTTCACAACGCTATCATTGAAGTGGGTGCTGGCATTTAACCACGTTTTACCATGTTCACCAGTGGTAATCAAAGTATTTCCATCACTACCATCATCGTAGTGACCGGAAAATGCATGGACATGCTATGGTACCACCGGCTTCCCACCCGCTAACACTGCCAATTGTGTTAGTAGGGACGACTATGGTACTTTTTTGGAAATGCTATGGTACCTTTTTTGGAAATGCTATGGTACTTTTTGGGGAAATACTATGGTACTTTTGGGGAAATGCTATGGTACTTTTGGGGAAATGCTATGGTACTTTTGGGGAAATGCTATGGTACTTTTTGGGAAATGTTATGGTACTTTTTGGGAAATGCTACAGTATGGTACTTTTGGGGAAAATGATATGGTACTTTTTTGGAAATTCTATGGTACTTTTTGGGAAATGTTATGGTACTTTTGGGGGGAAATTCTATGGTACTTTTGGGGAAATGCTATGGTACATTTTTGGAAATGCTATGGTACTTTTGGGGAAATGCTATGGTAAATTTTTGGAAATGCTATGGTAAATTTTTGGAAATGCTATGGTACTTTTTGGGAAATGCTATGGTACCTTTTTGGTACTTTTTGGGGAAATGTTATGGTACTTTTTGGGAATGCTATGGTACTTTTTGGGGAAATGCTATGGTACTTTTGGGGAATGTTATGGTACTTTTTGGGGAAATGCTATGGTACTTTTGGGGAAATGCCAGAGTAAGGGATCTCTCTCACTCTTTACATGCTGACTCGTCACAAAGTCTCTCTCTCTGCCTCTCTGTGCAGATCCCTTACCTGGGCTTCTGTGCCTGCGAGGAGATGGGCGAGACGGGGGTGTGGCAGCTGGTGGACCCGCCCATCCTGCCTCTGACCCACGGGCCCAACCACAGCTTCAACTGGAGGGAGACGCTGCTGCAGGACTGAGGGGCCCCGCACCTCCTCCCAGCGGACCTCCTCCCAGTGGACCTCCTCCCAGTGGATCTCCTCCCAGTGGACCTCCTCCCAGTGGACCTCCTCCCAGTGGACCTCCTCCCCCCGGACCTCCAGACCTCCTCCCCCCTGACCTCCTCCCTCTGAACCTCCAGACCTCCTCCCTCCGGACCTCTTCCCCCCTGACCGCTATCGAAACCTTTTTCTTCCGCACATTTCTTCCCACGTCGCTCTCGGATCGATCGACGACAAAAATGGCTTCCGCGTCACAGATGCTGTGCGTAAAAAAGCAAACAACCCACTCCTACAGCGAGGCGAGACGCACCGCCCTCGGATGAGAACGTTCTGGGATGAGAAAGTACTCAGATGAGAAAGTACTCGGATGAGAAAGTACTCGTATGAGAAAGTACTCGTATGCACGCACGCAGGTCGGCGCGAGACGTTAAGGCAACACAGGGCGGGTCGGGGATCTGACCACGTGATTCTTCCCAAGTTGGCAAAAAAAAAATTGAGATTCTTTGAGAAATCCTGATACTCCTTGATATTCCTTGGTTGGTTGTTGACAGCAGCTGCTCAGGTTCGGTGCCGTGAGGAGTCGGATGCTCCGCCCCCCAACACACACACAAACAAACAAATCCCCAGAAATGATTGGCTCAGAAATGATTCAGTTAACTCAGTTTACCTTTGAAAAACCCTTTACAAATCCTTTACAAATCCTTTACAAACCCTTTGCAAGCCATTTACAAACCCTTTACAAATCCCGCCTAAAGGAAAAAGCACAATAGTGATGTGAACTTTGACCGTCAGTACAGGGCAGTTGGTTTTTAGGCTTAACCCTTTCAGGTTGTTTTTTCAAACACACACACACACATGAGAGGTGGTGTAAGTGATGGGGTTAATGGTTGAGTCGGAGGACTTAAAGGAACACTCCCAAAGCGATCCCAAAACGATCCAATTATTTATTGACAAATGTATTTGTTTGAGTTTTGGTTTGAGTGGCGTCACGTATATTCCAGGACGTCTCAAATAGAACTCGGTGAAATATGATGAAGAAAAATCATTGCCTTGATTTCTTTGCTTTCATCATTTTCACTGAGCTGTATTTAATATTCCCTGTAATAGGTGACGCTCTTTAACTCGACAACTCTCAAACCCAATTAATTTGTACACGTTTATAGTTTTGGAATATGTGATTATGGACGTAATGAATTTGCTTTATTTTTGGTGGAGTGTTCCACAAACTAACCCACGACAGAGTAATAGGGCCCATGATACCAAAATATATATTTTACACAATCCCTCAAGATTAAAGTCGACATCTTTTGATTAAAGTCGACATTTCAGTCCATTTGACTTTCTTCTCAAAACCTTTACTTTAATAAAAAAAATTCTACTTCATTCTCAAACTGTTACTTTTGAGTTCATTCTCAAAAGGTCTACTTTATTCTCAAAATGTCAACTTTAATTTCAAAATGTCACCTTTATTCTCGAAGGATAATGTAAAATAATGTAAAATTATTGTAATGTAATAATGTAAACATTTAAAGATAATGTAAAATATATTTTTCTCGTCATGGCCCTGTTACTATTCCATACAAACCCTGTGGCTGTAAATGTCTTTACAGGGACCTGTTTGTTACTCATCCATGAACCCTTTTGTAATGTTCTTGTGAAGGCAGTATTTCTTTAGCCTCATACGATAATTGCTTAAATAATTTTTCAAGATTTTGGGAGTTTTTCATTTATATTTTGAAAATAAGTTCCACAAGGTGTATCAACAAGTTTGCAAAAATACAAAAACACAACAACCATTGCGTAACTAAATAAGGTGACTTTTAAACAAGATATGTCATGACTTATGCATTTTTTCCTCTTACATACATGTCATACAAACACTAGGCAGTTGTTTTACTTGCCTAATTCATGCGATCGCCGTCTGTGTATGTAATGTTAAAATGGTCACACAAGTGAGTTAGGTAGATGGGGATTTCTGTATGTAACAAGCGTTCTGATCGGCTGAGGACATAGGCACTAAGCCAGGGCAATGCAGCAGTGTGAGGAGAGTACAGTTAGGCAGAAATCTCAATTTGGCAATAAAATTACTTAGGTAATTATCGTATGAGGCTAACGATTTGGAACAATATAGTAGGGATGGGCAAATCTCACAAAATTATTATTCGATAGTCACTGGGAACTATTAGACTACTAATCAAAACCCCCTGCACATTAACATATGATATTGTTTTTACTTAATGGCGAACGTGACATAATCAAATTAGCGAGCTAGCTGGCTGCTTTCATTGCTAACAGCTAGATATTTGCGAGTCGCAGCAGGCTAACGTTATTTCCAGAAACAAAAGCATTAATTCTGAAAGTTACATCGTTGAAATGTCTTGAGCTTCCACGCTAACGTATGTTTTTGTTTTTACTTAATAGCGAACAAGCTAATCCAACAAGCTCGCTAGCTGACCAGGCCAGAGTATTTCCTGGAACAAAAGCATTAATTCTGAACATTACATCACTGATGCTTGAAATGTGTGAACTTAGTGAAACAACATGGCAAACGTACAAAATGTTGCTACCATGTAACATCTCCTGTCTCTCTTTCTTCATCTTTCTTTTCTGTTCTCCCAGCTGTTAACGCACTATCTTATGCTACCTGGCTGCGTGTATGCTTTACCCAACGCAGTTGTGTTTCCGCGTGCGAGTTTTGCGCTCTGATTGGCCAGGTCATGTGACATGTGCGCAAATCGTGGAACAGCAAGTTCTGCGCATATTTCCGGGTCTAACAGCCTGCAAACTACCTGGCGTTCTATCGCCATGCTCTAAGACAAACTCTAACCTTAACCAACTTCGAAAGAGTGCCTAAGCTTAACCGTCGAAAGAAGGGCAGGCGTTCTATCGCCATGCTCTAAGACAAACTCTAACCTTAACCAACTTCGAAAGAGCGCCTAAGCTTAACCAGTGTAGACACTTGCGGTCCCACGATTGGGCGTACATGTCACATGACCAGAAATGACCTGGCCAATCAGAGACGCGGAAACACAACTGCGTTGGGTAAAGCATTCACGCCACCTGGCTAGCTAGCTACCTGTACCCAGCATGCCGTTCAGCGGTGCAACAGTTAATAGGGTCCTCTCTCAATACACTACACAGTGTAGTTGCTGGTAAAAACAAGGGAAAAAGTCAAAACAATATTTGCATGAACTATTTAAAAAAGAAAAGTATGACTATTCAAATATTGGGAAATGGACGCCCATCCCTACAATACAGACGGCAACATTGCATTCAGCAGTGATGGGAATTGGTGAATGGGACCAATTATCCTTGTGGATAAGAGTGGAATTCAAGGAACAAAAAGCATTTATTCCAAACGTTGCCTGCTATCATGGTCTTAAAGAAACATTTCACTTTGTTTAAGACGCCTCTCCGATTTGTCACAAACTAGGGAACTTTTTCGATCTATCCCAAAAACGTTTTAGATTTGATTTTTATTTCAAAACTTTATTTAAACTTCAAAGGCAACTTCACGTCGAGTGTACATACAGAAATAAGCAAAAAAAAGCATAAAAAATCACGCAGTATATAAAATCATAACAATAAGGCAACATGATGAGGCGAGGAAAAGTAAGGATAACAATCAATCAAAACACGTACAACTTGATTGACAAAGGTTGCAGATCAAGGTTTTAAACTCTGCAACAGAGAGGAGAATCTCTTTAGGACTGTTGGAGTTCATTCCCTGAGCTAGGGGGCATATTGGAAGATATTGGAAGAAGAAATCACTCTCGGTTTGTGACGAACAAGAAATAGAATAGAAATACTTTATTTATCCCGAGGGAAATTCAGCATTACAGATTGCTCACAGTAAACAGTAAACATTTCATCATCATTAGGTGGCTTCTTCGTTCCGAAGGTTGCCTATCAGTCTCATTTAGGTAGTCAAAAACAAAAGTCACGAATAAGAATAAAGAATAAAATACGGTCTGGGATATACATTCTGATAAGTATTTCCATTCTAAAATATACAGCCTAAAATATACGGCCTAAAATATACAGTAAAATTGTATAAGTGTCATATTGTAAAATGTCGATTTTAAAAGTAAAAGTCCAGGTAGATTATGCCAGATTGTACCGTCACTCTGTGCTCAGTGAGGCACAGTGATGCGTTATAGATAGGGATGCTCGATATTGGCTTTTTTACCGATACCGATATTCCGATATTGTCCAACTCTTAATTTCCGATACCGATATCAACCGATACCGATATATGCAGGGTTTCCCCCCCCAAAAAACGGAATAATTTCAGGTAACTAATAATTTCACTGGATATATATATAACAAATATTGTTATTGTTGTTAAATTTTTTTTACCGATACCGATATTTTCCGATATCACATTTTACTGCCGATATCGGCCGATAATATCGGTCAGCCGATAATATCGGACATCCCTAGTTATAGAGTCTGACGGAATGAAGGACTTCCTGTGCCGTTCAGTGTTGCATCTTGGGAGTCTTAGTCTAACACTGAACGTGCTCCTTCTGTCAGCCGAGTCCGTGTGTAAAGTGGGTGGGAGGGGTTGTCCATGATTGGGAGCGGTTGTCCATGATCCATGAAAGACCTCTGAAACAAAGTGAACCGTTCCTTTAAGACCCCGTCTCTCTCTATAAGCCTGGAATGCAGACAACATGGCTTCTTAAGTGTTTGTTTTGTTTTCGTTTATGTTAAGAGGATGATTTATGAGTACTTTGTGTAATGCGTGTTAATGTTATATATTGATTATATATTATTATTATTATTATTATTATTATTATATATGATTTGTGAAAATGATATCGATGCTCTTCAGCTATCGCAGGTATGTGCAAAGACCGATGCCGAGCGCTTCTCTATATCACATATCAACGTATGCCATGTGCTCCGTGATGTCACAGGAGACCGCTTCGACGTGTACAAATAGATAATATTGACGTTCACCACATGGTTTTCTGAGATTGTCTCTGTGTTACAAACAGTGTTATGAGGCGTCCGAATGATTTGATTCTCCTTCTGTATATTGTGCTTTTCTGTCATTTAAAGAAACAAAACAACGTGCAACGAGACTTGATTTTTTATTTCCCCTTCTTCTTCTTCTTCTTCTTCTTCTTCTTCCTGACTCATTTCAAATAAAACAGTATGTTGTTTTTTGTGTAAATCCTACCAAAAAGAAACATTTGGAACATTTTAGTAGTTCCTTATGCGTTTCTCTGGAAACCCTTAACTGTTATAAGTGTTGCTTATAAGGCACCATAAGCACATTATGAGAGAATTATAATCAGAAATGTATGTGATACATACATTGTGAATCTGGGTGTGTTATCAATGTAGTATACTGTACATTAAATTCACAAAGAATCTGGTATGAGTGGTACTGTATGTAGCTACTATACTGTATGAGTGTGTTATTAAAGTGGTATATGTAGCTACTATACTATGAGTGTTATTAAAGTGGTATATGTAGCTACTATACTATGAGTGTGTTATTAAAGTGGTATAATGTAGCTACTATACTATATGAGTGTGTTATTAAAGTGGTATATGTACAGTAGCTACTATACTATATGAGTGTGTTATTAAAGTGGTATATGTACAGTAGCTACTATACTATATGAGTGTGTTATTAAATAATAATAATAATAATACATCTATTTTATATAGCGCTTTTCCAGGTGCTCAAAGACGCTTTACATGGGCAGGAGAGACAAACTATGGCAAAAAAAAAAAAAAAAAAAAACAGAACAAAAATAATACATGACAAAAATAAAACAACACCGACAGAATTAGAGGTCAAAAGCAAGATTGAAAAGGTGAGTTTTGAGGGCTGATTTAAAAGATGTCAGGGTGTTTGCATCACGGATATGGCTGGGGAGGGCATTCCAGAGGGAGGGGGCAGCAGCAGCGAAGGCCCTGTCGCCCCAGGTCCGGAGCCTGGTCGTGGGAGGTGTTAGGAGGTTGGCATCTGCAGACCTAAGGCGACGGGTGGGCGTGTGACGGTGGAGGAGGTCGGACAGGTAGGGAGGGGCAAGGTTGTTGAGGGCTTTGAATGTGAGTGGTATATTAAAGTGGTATATGTACAGTAGCTACTATACTATATGAGTGTGTTATTAAAGTGGTATATGTACAGTAGCTACTATACTATATGAGTGTGTTATTAAAGTGATATATGTAGCTACTATACTATATGAGTGTTATTAGAGTGGTATATGTAGCTACTATATGAGTGTGTTATTAAAGTGGTATAATGTAGCTACTATACTATATGAGTGTTATTAAAGTGGTATATGTAGCTACTATACTATACTCACACAAAAAGTGCACGGCCTCTTAATTAATTTTCTTTTGCACATCTTGTCGTATAGTTTTTCTCAGGTGTATAAAAAGTACTTTATTTTCTCAAATAGAATTAAAAGAAATCACATAACGGCGAATACTATTTCACTGTTGTGAAACGTTGACTTAATAAGAGTTGCTCCTACTTGTATTCAGTGAATAGTCATCTGAATTAAACACTTTTATTCATGATTTGTCTCGAGTGGTAGGATGAGTGTTTAAGTGCGAAGGCTACACAAAGAAAGAATAAGGTATTACCTATGAGACCAAAAGACCAAATTCTGTGTCGAAGTGTCCTTGAGCAAGACACTTAATTGCTCCCGATGAGCAGGTCGGCTCCTTGCATGGTTGCCTCTGCCGTCGGTGTGTGAATGTGAGGAAGAAAATTGTAAAAGAATTTTTCATCATCCAGCCAAAAGACAAGACATACCCAGCACTGATGTTGGAGACACATGTCCTCCGGCTGCACCGGTTCCCAGAAAAGTTACACGCTGCAGATTTAATGAAATATTACATAAATATGATTTTTTTTGTCTACTTTTTCTCCTTCTTTTTCTGTTTTTTTCGTGTCAATTCCCACCTCCCCTGTCTTGATCGTTGCTCGCATGTGCCCCCCACTGGTCGGTCGTAGGGAGGGTTGAAGAATCTATCGCATGTCCCCTCCGATACATGCGGAGTCAGCCAGCCACTTCTTTTCACCTGCCAGCGCGGACTCTCATTGGCGAGGTGTAACATGTGGGACGCTCACACTACCCTTGACATCTCCTGTCCTTGCTGTGCAGGCGCCCTGACCGACCTGTAGGAGTCGCTGTTTACAATGACCAGATTACCACCCATCGACTTCCCTCCCACTGACTCTGCCAATTGAGTCAGTATGACGGCCGGCCCAAGCCGGAGGCAACGCTGACAGCCGGATTCGATACCGGTGTCTCGCGTGTTGGTGACAAGCGCTTAGACCGCTGCGCCACCCAGCCGCCTCATAAATATGAATTCTTAATACTTAAGTACATTCAATAGAAAATACTTCTCTACTTTTACTTAAGGCGAGACAGCACCCCCTAATAGGGAAAATAAATATTTGAATAGATATCATATGAAACTTTCCCAGTTGGTTATGTACATATAAACTTAAGAAAAAATATATTGCAAGTTTTCTGAATTTTATGTTTATATATGCAAATGAGGCACTTCTGCATTAAATATGCACACATTTGCATGTATTGCCAAGACTCGCATCACCAACATGGATAATGCCAGATTAAAAAACTTGGTTTAATTTTGTTGATACATTCAAAACGAAACTTATTAAAGAGGTGATTGTGGTGTCCTCTTATCAGCCCATACATCAGGAAATACTGTCTACTGTAGGGATGTCCGATATTATCGGCCTACCGATATTATCGGCCGATAGGCATTAAAATGTGATATCGGAAAATATCGGTTTTAAAAAAAATTATTTAAATTTTTTTTTTACATTTCTATAACCTTTATTTACCCAGGCAAGCAAGTAAGAACAAATTCTGATTGCATTTATTGTCAAAAGTATGCATAATGTTATGTTAATTCCACAACAAGACATATGTAATGTTAATTACCTGAAATTATTCAGTTTTTTGTGGGGGGAAACCCTGCATATATCGGTATCGGTTGATATCGGTATCGGAAATTAAGAGTTGGACAATATCGGTATATCGGTATCGGTAAAAAAGCCAATATCGAGCATCCGTAGTCTACTGTCATAAAAGTATATATTTTTCGCCTAGTTTTGGTATAAAATGTACTATAAATCCGGCTATGAATGATATATCAACAAACCCTTCTATAACAAGAAGCATAATATGGATGGGAAGAAATGTGGAAAGTTTGGTGTGTGTAGGTACTAGGGAAATGGAGTTCCAAGACTTTGTGTGTAAGTAAAATGCATAAAAACTAGTTTTTCAGAAAACGACCTCAAAGTTCTGTATTGTAATTGGGATCTATGGACACAATCAGACAAAATGAAGTAAAATAAACAACAAAATGTGTGTTATTGACGTTTTATTGTCACTAGTTTCATAGAAGACATGTTTAGGAAGCAAAATCGCAATATCGTCGAAAAAATGCAAAAAGACGATTTGGGGGTGCTGTCTCGCCTTAAGTAGAATTTACCAGACTACTCATTTATCTGGGTATTTCTACTTTTACTTAAGTAATGGAACCGTGTCATTCTTCCACCACTGTTAATAATAGCACGGTATTACCGGCATGGCAGTGACAAGACATGATGGAAATACAGAACCATGATACTTTTTTGTAAGTTAAGTTGATGGAGGCCACTTGCAGTGATCTTCTGGCAATTTACCTCACAAGCCTGCTTCTCCAACCTTGACAGAGAACCGCTGGTGAACCTCCGTCTGTGGGGCCAAGCAGTAGGCCTCGTTGACGTACGACATGTGAGACTCCCTCTGTGGGGCCAAGCAGTAGGCCTCGTCGACGTACGACATGTGAGACTCCCTCTGTGGGGCCAAGCAGTAGGCCTCGTCGACGTACTGTACGACATGTGAGTCTCCCTCTCTGGGGCCAAGCAGTAGGCCTCGTCGACGTACGACATGTGAACCTCCCTCTGTGGGGCCCAGCAGTAGGCCTTGTCGAGTCAACGTACGACATGTGAGACTCCCTCTGTGGGGCCCAGCAGTAGGCCTCGTCGACGTACGACATGTGAGACTCCCTCTGTGGGGCCAAGCAGTAGGCCTTGTCGACATACGACATGTGAGACTCCCTCTGTGGGGCCAAGCAGTAGGCCTCGTCGACGTACTGTACGACATGTGAGTCTCCCTCTGTGGGGCCAAGCAGTAGGCCTCGTCGACGTACGACATGTGAACCTCCCTCTGTGGGGCCAAGCAGTAGGCCTCGTCGACGTACTGTACGACATGTGAGTCTCCCTCTGTGGGGCCAAGCAGTAGGCCTCGTCGACGTACGACATGTGAGACTCCCTCTGTGGGGCTAAGCAGTAGGCCTCGTCGACATACTGTACGACATGTGAGTCTCCCTCTGTGGGGCCAAGCAGTAGGCCTCGTCGACGTACGACATGTGAGACTCCCTCTGTGGGGCCAAGCAGTAGGCCTCGTCAACATACTGTACGACATGTGAGGCTCCCTCTGTGGGGCCAAGCAGTAGGCCTCGTCAACATACTGTACGACATGTGAGACTCCCTCTGTGGGGCCAAGCAGTAGGCCTCGTCAACATAATGTACGACATGTGAGACTCCCTCTGTGGGGCCAAGCAGTAGGCCTTGTCGAGTCAACGTACGACATGTGAGTCTCCCTCTGTGGGGCCCAGCAGTAGGCCTCGTCGACGTACGACATGTGAGACTCCCTCTGTGGGGCCAAGCAGTAGGCCTCGTCGACGTACGACATGTGAGACTCCCTCTGTGGGGCCAAGCAGTAGGCCTCGTTGACGTACTGTACGACATGTGAGTCTCCCTCTGTGGGGCCATGCAGTAGGCCTCGTCGACGTACGACATGTGAACCTCCCTCTGTGGGGCCAAGCAGTAGGCCTCGTCGACGTACTGTACGACATGTGAGTCTCCCTCTGTGGGGCCAAGCAGTAGGCCTCGTCGACGTACGACATGTGAGACTCCCTCTGTGGGGCTATGATGGGGACAATAATACAGTACGGCTCAATACACACAATTGTTAACACTTTGAGCGCCACTCACGGCTAATCTCGGGTTTACGATTGTGACGTTGAAAGCCACGTCACGGCTTTTCTCTGGATTTATTTTTTTATTAGCGATCTGAAATCATATTGCATCACGCGAGCCTACCGTTGGAGATCCAGGGGCCGCCGGCGATCAGATGTGAAAAAAGCGCCCCCTATCCTCTCCCAGATGGTAAATCACCCTTTTGGAATGGACTCAATGAAAATGGATGGGGGAAAAAAATATTCCAGTCCACATTTTCCAGTCCACTGATGCAGCCGGAGTTACCAGAGTTCATTCTGGAGCATCTGAGCCGCGGCGATCATGGGTTATACTGTACACAAGTTGGATCAATATACTTATCGATTTTTTCGAATGGTGATCAGGAATTGGAATATACCATTTGGATACCATCTGATGTCAGGTAAGGAATCTATGTTCTATTTCGTTATGGCTTACGCTCAGCACCAGTTGCATAATATCTCGCTTCAGTGGATATGCACTGAATAAATTTCAAAATGTACCTTTACATACCAACATCCGTCTGACCACACCCCCATCTGCTGCCTACATAAGCAGGGGTGGGGCCACACACTCATCTCCTTCTCAAATTTCATCCACATGATAGTGCCTGTATACCAATCACTTGGCGAGGAAGAAAGTATTAGCTGGAGAAAGGAAAACAGAAGAACAAGGATATACGTTGACATTATATCTTTATTTTCTCTCTCACTATTTTCGAGAAAATACGGCGATATTGTCTTCGTCACTGGAGTGTCTGGAAGATGATGATCATTCTGACCTACAACGGCTTTTTCGTATTAGGAGCTCACGCCGCTGACATGCTCCCCAGCTACAGTCCTCCTTGCTGCGGCTGGATGGGGTTGCCCTCCGGCAACACAGCTGGACTGTGGGAAGCACCGACTGTTGTGAGAAGCGGTTGTTTCCAGGATGGGGTACGTACTGTTTTGCTTGCGAGCTCTGGTTGTTGTTGATGCTGTGGGGGTTAGCTGACAATTTACGAAAAGCAGACTCCAGGCTGGGGTCCTCTGCTCGGCTTAAACGGCGGTCGGAGGATCTTGGTCTGACGCCCATGATGGTCAATCTAGTGGGCCGCGACCAGGTCCTGATGAACCCAGGATTCTCGAGCGGATGCTTCTCTGTCCCGTGCAGGCCCCACCTTTCATATAAAAATGAAAGTATACCCTACCGAGGAAATGTGGGCATAGGATCTTCTTTATTGGGAGTTCCATGCTCAAAGTCGGCTGCAGCCCGAAATGGGACCTGTGCTGGTCCCGCTGTATGTCTGGATCACCGTTGTAAACTGTGTTTTGACATTCTTTTTCTTTTCCCTCTTAGGGGAGGGACTTGGACAGCGGCCTGTCTGAAGTGTGGCTTGTTATGTCATTGTGTACAGTTCAGGTGATAGCTGCTTAGCTGGCGTGCTAGTTGTGGCCTACTGTGTTAGCCAGTCAGCTGTTAGCTGCGGCGTTAGCTCGCTGTGTTTACCAGGCTAGTAAACGTTAGCTTGTTGCTATCAGTCGGACGGCTGTTAGCTTAATGCTACACTGTTGAACGTTTTCTATGACTATAACATGCCTTAAACACTCTGACTACGACGTCATCTTTGACAGAGGATGTTAGTCGAACCTACACCGGGAGCCCTGCCAGCGAGGACTGCGTCAACATGGAGAAACGTAGCGGCTGGGTGGCGCAGCGACGCTACCCTCGTCGCCGACACAGGAGATGCTGTGTTCAACTTCGGTGTCCCGTTAGCCAGATTGCAGTTCTCTTGGCCTGCGCTCAGGGTAGGAAGGTCCCGACCGGACTTTAAACACTTCTTCTTTCCTTCCCTTCTAAATGTTTTGTAATAACGATGTTTTCCAAAACGTGTGTTGCTGCAATACATTGAGGATACGACGCGTGTTGTGTGTGAATTGTCTTGTCACTGGTATAGCTTCTCTCTCCATAGAAATCGGGTTGTTGTTTACATGTGTAAAAATGATCTGGTTAGTTGTGATGAGAACATGTGTGTTCATGTAACGTGAACTCACAACTAAGGGGGTTAATTAACCTATAAAGCTATGCTTAGTGACATGTGATTGAGGAATGAATTATTTTCTCAGCCTGTAATGACAATGAACAGTGTGTTCACATATTAACAGGGTTACCTGTTCAACTTGGTCGTATCAAGGGTAAGGAAGGAGTTCAAGTTCAAGTTTCAAGTTTCTTTAATAGTTGTCATACAGAAGTACAGAATACTTTCATACAAAATGCTTCTTACTGTTACGCTCCAGAGACTGTGCTAGACAAGATAGTATCAAATAACATAGTACAGCATGTAATTTAGAAGAAGAAAATGAGGTCACAGTGTTCGGTATAGACATATGTACAATGTTCGATGCAGAATAGACGTAACTGAGTTACCATATAATATACAATACTATGCAGTGTACTAATGTACAGTACTATATAGTGCAAAGCAGAAATGGGATGAGGTACAATTTAGGTACAATTTACAGTAAGGTGTACGAGTTGTAGTGCAATCCTTCATCAATAAATATAAAGTGTGGGGAGTGGGTGCTACAGTGTGTTTGTTTAAAGTGGGTGTGTGCTATAAAGTGTGTGGAGTGGGTGCTACAGTGTGTTTGTTTAAAGTGAGTGTGTGCGTGTGGATGTGTGTGCTATGTGCGTTTGGTGGTTGTTGTTGTGTAGTGTTCATTGTTCGTTTAGCAGCCTGATGGCCCGGGGATAGAAGCTTCTTCTGAGTCTTTCTGTGCTCGCCTTGAGACTCCGGTATCGCTAGCCTAACCGCAGCAGTTCAAAGAGGCAGTTGTTCGGGTGACTGGAGTCTTTAATGATTCTCTTAGCCTTGCCCTTGCAACGCTTGTTGTAAATGTTCTGGAGGGTGGGGAGCCCCCCTCCAATTGTGCGTTCGGCTGAAAGTGTCACTCTTTGTAGTCTGCTTCGGTCTTGTGCAGTGCTATTCCCAAACCAGGAGGTGATGTTGCCAGTCAAGATGCTCTCTATTGTACATGAGTAGAAGTTCTTAAGGATCTTCTGACTGACTTGGAACTTCCTTAGGCGCCTGAGGAAGTAGAGGCGTTGTCGTGCCTTCTTCACAACACTGTCAATGTGTGTGGTCCATGTCAAGTCCTCGGATATGTAGGCTCCGAGGTACTTAAAGCTGTTGACTCTCTCAACCGGTGCCCCGTCGATGCTGAGGGGGCTGTAGTCCTTGACCCCCGACCTCCTGAAGTCCACAATCATCTCCTTTGTTTTGCTGACGTTCAGGGAGAGGCTGTTTTCCTGGCACCATCCCGCCAGGACCTTGACCTCTTCCAGGTAGGCCCTCTCGTCGTTGGCAGAGATCAGGCCCACCACCACTGTGTCGTCAGCAAATTTGATGATTGTATTGCTACTCCGCTGAGCCACACAGTCGTGTGTGTACAGGGAGTAGAGGAGGGGACTCAGAACACAGCCCTGGGGGGCCCCTATGTTGAGGGTGATGGATGAGGAGGTGCAGTTGCCTGCTCTCACCACCTGGGGTCTGCCAGTCAGGAAGTCCAAGACCCACTGGCAGAGGTCATAGTTCAAGCCCAGGTCCCTGAGCTTGGCTATGAGTATGGAGGGGACTATGGTATTGAATGCCGAGCTGTAGTCGATGAATAGCATTCTCACATAGTTCCCCTGCCTCTTGTCCAGGTGTGATGCTGCTGTGTGCAGCACATGGGCTATGGCGTCCTCCGTGGACCTGTTGGGGCGGTATGCAAATTGCAGGGGGTCCATGTTGATGGGGAGGGAGGAGCAGATGTAGCCCTTTACTAGCTTCTCAAAGCACTTCATGGCTATGGAGGTGAGAGCTACAGGGCGGTAGTCGTTGAGGCAAGCAGGCTTGGATTTTTTGGGTACAGGGATAATAGTGGACTTCTTCAGGCAGGTGGGGATGACAGCCTGTTCTAAGGACAGGTTAAATATGTCAGTGAATACTGGGGCCAGTTGGTCGGCACAGACTTTTAGGACGCGGCCGGGGATGCCGTCCGGACCTGCTGCCTTCCTGATATTCACTTTTTTAAAGGTCCGCCTCACCTCATGCTCTGTTACCCTGAACACTGCGTCTCCATCAGCAGCCGACCCCCCCCCCCCCCCCATTGCCGTGGCTTGTGGGCTGGTGTTGTTATTACCAGCATCAAACCTCGCATAGAAGGTATTGAGGTCATTTGCTAAGGAGATGTCACTGTTCAGTTTGAGGGAGGCGCCTTTGTAGTCTGTCATCGTTTTGAGCCCCTGCCACATAGCTCTAGAGTCAGCCTGTTCAAACTGGAGTTCAATTTTATCCTTGTAGCGTCGTTTGGCCTCTGTCACTGTCCTCCTTACGTTGTATCGCGCCACCTTGTGGTCATTCATGTTGCCTGCCACTAGGCCGTCGTTGTATGCTTTGGTGCGCGCTCTCAGAGCTTCACGGACGGATTTGTCTACCCAGGGTTTTTGATTTGGGTAAACTCTCATTTTGGTAGTGGGGATTGTTTCTTCCACCATAGTACGAACATAGTCCAGCACTGTCTCCGTGTAGACATGAATGTTATCTGTGTCGCGGAACACGCTCCAGTCTGTGCAGTCAAACGCAGCCTGTAGCGTCTCCTCTGACGTCAAATCCCATTTCTGCACCTCTCGCGAGACTACGGGAGTGCTTTTGATTCTTTGTTTGTACTTTGGTGAAAGGAAAATGGACGCGTGATCTGATTTACCAAAGCCACTAGCAGAATGAGCCTGATCCCCCCGGTTTCCCTGGGGCTTCCCCACCCTCCTCTCAGACATGTTGTTTACAATATATTGTGTCACTGTGTTTGTGGGGATACGATGTAACCCTCAGCTTAATTGCTGGGGTTGTGCTTTCCGCTTGAGAAACTATATTTTCCTAAAGAAAAGATTGTTTGGTCACTTATCATGTGTGCTTAGCAAGGCCTGTGGCCAATACATAATCGGGGATTCTGTATTCTCTCGTTATGAAAAACGGCGTTCCTCTGTAGCAAGAGTGTACTTTTGCCATTTTTTGTTGTGATGAAGGGTTGTGTGTGTCTTGTGATCTACAACTGGGTTAGGTTTGGCCACAGAAGCACATGTGTAAGTCTGGTACCGGGGCTCTTAAAGGGGGCCCTCTCTATTCTGTGTTTTTTCCTTAGTAAAAATCAGATAGCAGGTTAGCACATGAGCTATGTGAAGCTGTTAGATACTTCATGTAGCAGACTATGACTGTGTCATGCTTTATTTTTCATTACATCGTATCATGGGTGTGGGGTCGTAAAGGGGTGAACTGGTAATCCTTCCCTCCCCTTTTCTGATTGGTCAGGGGTTAAAACCTCCTGTCCTTCAAGGTTCCTGTCATGTTGCTGTTCGGCACGTTACAGGGTAAGAGGGGGGGGGGGGGGGTTTCCTGGTCCCACGCCCTGGAAGATTGGGCGTGTGCACCGCAGAAATTCCCCCGCCATAGAGTACGTCACTGAGCGTGTCTCTGTTGGTAAGACTTCCGTGAGTTGTTCAGGTCCATGTTATGGATCTGTTTCAGGGAGTTGTCAGAGCTCCTCCTCACGAAGCTCCTCCTCGGGCCTTCTGTGAGTTCGGACTCTCCTTCCCTGTGAGGGAGCCTCCTCAGAGTTCAGAGCCTCCTCCTCAGATTGTCAAGGTGAGTAGAACTTCAAAAAGGAGTTCTGCTCTATTGTGTGTGTATTCGATTCAATTCGATTATTGAGTGTGTATTGGTTCAGTGCCTCCTCCTCGGAGAGCCCTAACCCAAGTATTACGTAGCTCAATGTTGCAATATATTCTTTTCGATCTATACGGCTCGCGCGGGAAGTCTCTGGGGATTTCCGTCTCCTCCCTATGGCGACGGTGGTGGGATGTAAAACTGTAAAAAAAATTTACCCTCAGCTGCGTCACGTGGGATTCATGTCAGTCTGTGTTTCTTTCTTTTTTAAATAAAAAGAGGAAGGAACATGAAGCACGACGGCTCCGTGTCGTTCTCCCAGGCGACTTGGAGGAACAATGTTTGGTGTCTTGCTAGACTATCCATTGATGTGTTTGGGTCTCGACGCATACATAGTGCTGGCTCGGTGTGTTTCTGTTAAAGAATCACGCAGGGGCTAAGTGCGCCTTTGTTGCTTGTTATTAAAACAGCGTTTTTATAGGGCAACTGGGATGGAGTTTTGTCTCTTCCGAGCGCCAGTTTACTAGGTTGTCTCGATGAATTCTCGTTCATATCTGGGGGATGTTAACGGAATAGATCAGAACATAGGTAGAGGGGTCTCACGCCCTTGGGGTGGGCCACTGAGCACGGTCCAAATGGGACCGTCTGGGTGGCGCCCTCTTTTCATGTTTTAGATCGACACGCATACCTACCCCCTCTTCTGGAGTGGGCATGTCAGCGTGGTTAAGACACGGGACTGGTCTGGTCGCGCTGGTCCAGGTCAGTTAAACCCGTTGTCCGCCGGGGATGCAGATCTGCTGTTCTGGTACCCTGAGGGACTTGTGCTTTTTTCGGGGGGAAAAATGCCGGGTCGGCCCGGGTGTCACAGGGTTAGGTGTTTTGGAGACCCTTTCTTGGGTACTCTTTTGTACCTGGCACTATTATAAGGGGCTGGTTCTCCTTTCTTCGCTCCTCTCTCACGAATGGCGAAGGGGGCTGTTGGGGTGGTCTTCTGGACCTCCTCTGGTAACCCTGTGTGCTTCCCGAGCCGCCGGGCCCGGTCCGAAGTATAGTTTCGTTGATACCGTAGGCCTGGGATAACCCTTTTTTCTTGAGGGGTTATAGGAACAACCACCGTCTGTACCGAGAGGGTAGTTGATTCCCTGGTATGTTGGAGCAGTGTCAACTCCCGGGTTGCCCGGTTGAGTGTGCCCCTGCACGTTCATGACGTCTGCCAATCATGTCAGCCTTCTCTGCCTCGACCCCTCTGGGTGGTTTTCTTTTGATGGAGGCTTTGTCATGGTGATCAACAATGCCAGCATACGCCCCTTCCGCCGGGGGGGCTGTTTTCAGCTGACTCCTTTGGCGCCTGTCTCGTCCGCAGTGCTCCAGGCTCAGGTTACAGCCTGCTGCCTGGTTTCCCCCGGTGCGCTGCCTGCTTCCGTTGGTTAACCTTTTTTGAGTGCTTACGGCCATGCTGACTGCCTGTTCTGCAGGGTCAGTGTGCCAGGCGGTGTGCTATTGGGGGGAAAGGGCCCGCTCTTGGAAGGGCCTTATCCGAATACGCTGGCGATGTGGGGGGCGGTGTCACTAAGTGACCGCCTGGTGGGGTCTTGATGCTTGGCGTCATTGACCTCTCCGGGCCCCATTTTTCCAGGGGATCCAGTCCCTTCGGTGGGTCTGGGTCTTCCTTCGCGCTCCGCTGCTACAGCCTTGCCACGGGGTTGGGTTGCTCTTGACCCCGTGATTTTGGGGGCAGTAACGAGGTTTGTTCCTTCCGTTCGTTCCCGGGTGGCATGCGGGTTGTGCGTGTGTGTAGTCGTGGGGTCAAGCCACGGTCTGCTCACCCTGTGCTTTGAGTTGCTTGAGTTCCTCTTCGCACGGTCGGATCCGTCTCCCTCCCGTAAGCCTCCAATAGGGGGGGTATCCTCCATTAGGGAGGGTCGGGGGGCTCGGTCCTCCCCGGTCTGATGGTTGTGGGGGGCCTCAGCGGGGTACATTTGTCGAGCTATGGCTCCCGCTCAGCTCCTGTTATGCAACTGGTGCTGAGCGTAAGCCATAACGAAATAGAACGTAAGGTTATGTATATAACCAAGTTCTATGAGTTATGGTGATGCTCAGCACCAGGACGCCGCTGCGGCCCTTGATCTTTCATTGTGGTGAAATTAGTTGGGAAGGAGATGAGTGTGTGGCCCCACCCCTGCTTATGTAGGCAGCAGATGGGGGTGTGGTCAGACGGATGTTGGTATGTAAGGTACATTTTGAAATTTATTCAGTGCATATCCACTGAAGCGAGATATTATGCAACTGGTGCTGAGCGTCACCATAACTCATAGAACCATAGAACTTGGTTATATACATAACCTTACGTTATCAGTGTTAGGATAATCAGACTCGTTTTCATGGAGATATAAGCGTTTCCACTATATGTGATATGGCTGTTTCACTGTAAAAGCCATGAGGAAATAATAGCAGCGATTATCAGCGCACGGCACGAGCGTGCGTGCGCACACATATACTATCGACCATCTAGCGTTTATTTGAAAACGATTCATAAATAGACCGACAAATGATAACGTTCTGGAATATTCCAGTAAAAGGCGTTTATCATGGAATGTGTTGTTTTTTCTTCGAAACCGAGTGGTTTTCAAAATGCTATAAAAAGGAAATGAAGCGATAAAAACACAATCTGCTTTGCCAATGTTGACTGGAAAATGATTCTTTGATAAGCGATGGGCAGATTAGACACATAGCATAATTTAAAACATAGATTAGGCGATATTAACGTTACATGGGCCGTGGACCGTGGCATCAACGGGGTAAAAAGGAAAACACGGCCTGGCACTGAAAGTGTTAACACTATGGCGACCGGCGGGGCACGACGATTTAGGCCTCAGAGGACAGCAGATTGTAAACAAACAAAACCTGACTTATTATTATGTCATTGGCTATCTTAAATATTTGTTTAAAACGTGTGTTAATGTTACAATATTTGTTTTTCTTTTCATTTAATTTCTTCTAATTGTGTTTAAGTAAAACGGTTGTTGTATTGGGATGAATATTATTATAGTAAATGTTCTCAATAGTGCTTTGCATGCAAAGGAGAAACATCAAAAGTTCACCCATTCAATGTAATCAACTCAACTACACACGGAAGCAGAAAATGAAGTCTAGTTAATGAGATATTTTTATCTGTTTAAATGACGTTATGACGTTATGATGCTTAACGTTATGAATAATGAGAGTATTTTAGGGGATGACGTGTCGCACTAAATAAATTATATTTGAAATTATATTTGAATAATACATATTTTACTGTATCTGCCCCTGCTATTAGGACTTCTGAGTGTGCCTCCTGAGATCTTGTGACCACACACACACGGCCACTAGGTGGTGCTGTGCGCTGATGGAATATCTCAAGCAGCCTTTGACTTGCAGACACACTCAGACCTCTTCTGTTTAGACAAAGAGCAGCTGAAGTTCCGAGTTTATTGTCAAGTTTATACGGAATTCAGTGAAATGCTTCAAGTCCTCCTTTGTACATCATATATATCCATTTGTTTGAATACAACTGCATATAACCCAACTATATATACTTACTTATACACCTGCAAATAACCCTTAGCTCTGTATGATATCATGTACAAATGCATATATTTATTTATTCTCACCACATAATATACTGTACTGTACATATCCATACCTGTCTGTATTTACCTGCACATAATCCTTTTACATATATGTATATCTATATCTGTACATATCCTACTCTTACTAGTTACACTGCTGGCCAGTATGACTTACTACACCTATACTGTCCTTACACCTGTATCACTGTACATATTATATTACAACTCTGTACATACTTCTGATGTTGTATACATTGTGTACATACTTATTTTCGTTGTGCACGTGTGATGACAATACATTTGAATCTAATCTAATAAAGGGACTAACATCATGAACTACAGTAGACAAGCTATCAATAACAAATGAAAAACAAATGGATTCATAGCCTGGTAAAACAGAAGGTACGTGACGTGAACTCACAGGCGACACAGTTGTCTTGGTCCCATGAGTGATGAGGATACTGGGCACATGAATAAACTCTCTGATTTATTTAAAAGATTTTGGACTTTATGGTGTTTTTGTTTTGTTCTTGATTTATTGTGATGTTTCTTCTTGACTTGTTTAAAGAAGACGTGTCCGGCGCATCGGGACATTAACGTGTGTTGTCGGGCCTTACAAATACATTTTATTTTATTTTATTTTATTTTATTTTATTTTATTTTATTTTATTTTATTTTATTTTATTTTATTTTATTTTATGACTGACAGAAGAGCCTTCATCAGCTGTAGTTTCGTAGCTTTGTGGTCGGCAGGCTTGTGGCGCGGCGCTGCTCCTGTTGACTGTCCACCTCTCTTTGTTCTTTGCGTTTTCCTAGAAGCCCTGGAACAGCAACGCTCTGAAACCATGTATCATCAATACGCTGCCAACATGCTTCAGTACTCGGTGTACAAAAGAAAAACAAACGCCCTGTCAGTACACCCCATCAAATAATACAGTATTTATATGTGTGTATACAGAGTAGAGTAGAGTAGAGTATATGGTAGAGTAGAGTAGAGTAGAGTAGAGTAAAGTAGAGTATATGGTAGAGTAGAGTAGAGTAGAGTATATGGTAGAGTAGAGTAGAGTATATGGTAGAGTAGAGTAGAGTAGAGTATAGTATATGGTAGAGTAGAGTAGAGTAGAGTAGAGTAGAGTAGAGTAGAGTATATGGTAGAGTAGAGTAGAGTAGAGTATATGGTAGAGTAGAGTAGAGTATATGGTAGAGTAGAGTAGAGTATATGGTAGAGTAGAGTAGAGTATATGGTAGAGTAGAGTAGAGTAGAGTAGAGTATATGGTAGAGTAGAGTAGAGTATATGGTAGAGTAGAGTAGAGTAGAGTAGAGTAGAGTATATGGTAGAGTAGAGTAGAGTAGAGTAGATGGTAGAGTAGAGTAGAGTCGAGTAGAGTAGAGTATATGGTAGAGTAGAGTA
Source organism: Notolepis coatsorum (assembly GCF_963971535.1). Classification (NCBI taxonomy): domain Eukaryota; kingdom Metazoa; phylum Chordata; class Actinopteri; order Aulopiformes; family Paralepididae; genus Notolepis; species Notolepis coatsorum. The sequence goes on along the minus strand of NC_140172.1, from coordinate 147,199,564 downwards.
GAGTAGAGTAGAGTAGAGTAGAGTAGAGTAGAGTAGAGTAGAGTAGAGTAGAGTATATGGTAGAGTAGAGTAGAGTAGAGTATATGGTAGAGTAGAGTAGAGTAGAGTATATGGTAGAGTAGAGTAGAGTATATGGTAGAGTAGAGTAGAGTAGAGTAGAGTATATGGTAGAGTAGAGTAGAGTAGAGTATATGGTAGAGTAGAGTAGAGTATATGGTAGAGTAGAGTAGAGTAGAGTAGAGTATAGTATATGGTAGAGTAGAGTAGAGTAGAGTAGAGTAGAGTAGAGTAGAGTAGAGTAGAGTAGAGTAGAGTAGAGTAGAGAAAAGGAGAGGAAAGTAGATCAGAGCAGACTAGGGTATGGTAGAGTAGAGTAGAGTATATGGTAGAGTAGGGAGGAGAGAGGAGAAGAGAAGAGAAGAGAAGAGAAGAGAAGAGAAGAGAAGAGAAGAGAAGAGAAGAGAAGAGAAGAGAAGAGAAGAGAAGAGAAGAGAAGAGAAGAGAAGAGAAGAGAAGAGAAGAGAAGAGAAGAGAAGAGAGGAGAGTTCAAGTTTCTTTATTAGTTGTCGTACAAAAATACAGAATACTTTTATATGAAATGCTTTTTTATGTTTTGCTCATGAGAGTGTGCTAGATAAAAAAATGATAAAGTATAAAATAGAAAGTCAAAAGTATGTAAACAAGTGTAAACAAAAGTGTTCAATATACATATATACAATACAGAGTAGAACAAATTACAATACAATATACAGAGGAGAGGAGAGGAGAGGAGAGGAGAAGAGAGGAGAGGAGAGGAGAGGAGAGGAGAGGAGAGGTGAGGAGAGGAGAGGAGAGGAGAAGAGAAGAGAGGAGAAGAGAGGAGAGGAGAGGAGAGGAGAAGAGAGGAGAGGAGAGGGGAGGAGAGGAGAAGAGAGGAGAGCAGAGAAGAGAGCAGAGAAGAGAGAGGAGAAGAGAAGATAGGGGAGATGAGATGACAGGAGAGGAGAAGAGAGGAGAGGAGAGGAGAAGAGAGGAGAAGAGAGGAGAGGAGAAGAGAGGAGAGGAGAAGAGAGGAGAGGAGAGAAGAGAAGATAATAGAAGAGAAGAGAAGAGAAGAGAAGAGAAGAGAAGAGAAGAGAAGAGAAGAGAGTTGCAAGGCAATAATCATATATAATGTAACCAGCAGGCATCACATCGTCATCTAAACCCAAGAGTGAAAGAGTGTGATCATGACGTTGTCAGCGAGCAGAGTGGTGTCTGTCTGTCTGTCTGTCTGTCTGTCTGCTGGAGTTCACAATGTTCCCTGGGAAGACTGACTGGGGGGGGGGGGGGCTGTTGCAGTGAACCAACTGAACCACAGCTGTAGGCGGGTCTCTCTGAGTCTGACACACCGGCGTCACAGAGGATGTTAGAAGACTTCACAGAGATTGATTGATTGATTGATTGATTGATTGATTGATTGATTGATTGATTGATTGAAAACTTTATTAATTAACAGATTGCAGAATGGGTACAATACAGTACGGCTCAATACACACAATTGTTAAGGGGATGCAGACCAGAGAAAGACTTTCGTCTTGTTTTCATCAGGGTCCCCCATTTTCAATTAATCATGACATATATGACATACAGATATACAGTACTGTTAGAGGACGTTAGAAGACGTCACAGAGGACGTTAGAAGACGTCACAGAGGACGTTAGAAGACGTCACAGAGGACACTAGAAGACGTCACAGAGGACGTTAGAAGACGTCACATAGGACGTTAGAAGACGTCTTGCGGTTGTAAAGGACGGAGCCGTGGGCTGCCACTCTGACAGGAAGCCAAGGCCGCGCCGGCCAGGCCGTGTGATCACATGACCCCGATGACCCCGGGACGCTGCACTGATGAATAGTAGATGGAAGGGAACTGTAGACCTATTAGACGCAGTCTCTCTCAAGTCTCTAAGTAGGGTCGGACAGGTCAAGGTCTCTCAGGTCATACATGATAAGTATAATTCAATCAGTAAATGGGGGCGACAGTGACAGTCGGGAGGGTAGAGCAGTCGTCTGGTAATCCGGAGGTTCCCGGTTTGATTCCCGCCGTCGAAGTGTCCTTGAGCAAGACACTTAACCCCTAACTGCTCCCGATGAGCGATAACTGCACCTCGCACGGTCACCTCCGCCGTCGGGTGTGTGAATGTGTGAGTGAACGGGTCAAATGTGAGGAACAAATTGTAAAGTGCTTTGGATAAAAGCTGCTATATAAAATGCACCATTTACCATTTAAATAAGTGTGATAAATAACGTGTTTTTTAACCCTTCCACTACCACACTACATGGCTATAGGGTTAACCTTCGGTAGTGAACGGGTTAACCCTTTGTCGTGTGGCATTGAAAGGGTTAACCTTCTGTATTGTCGCAGTGAAAGGGTTAACCCTTTGGTAGTGTGGTAGTGAAAGGGTTTAAACATGTTTTTCCAAAATAGATCCAGCAATACTTATTTGGTAGAGAGCAAGTGCATACTAGTTGCCTCTAGTATCTAAATGGCTCCTCTGGCGTGGAGTGAATGGCGGCAGCTTGTCCACCTGGACGCCCTCTCCTCTCCTCTCCTCTCTTCTCTTCTCTTCTCTTCTCTTCTCTTCTCTTCTCTTCTCTTCTCTTCTCTTCTCTTCTCTTCTCTTCTCTTCTCTTCTCTCCTCTCCTCTCCTCTCCTCTCCTCTCCTCTCCTCTCTTCTTCTCCTCTCCTCTCTTCTACTCTCCTCTCTTCTTCTCCTCTCCTCTCCTCTCCTCTCCTCTCCTCTCCTCTCCTCTCCTCTCCTCTCTTCTACTTTCACTCTTCTCCTCTCCTCTCCTCTGCTCTCCTCTCCTCTCCTCTGCTCTCTTCTCCTCTCCTCTCTTCTACTTTCCTCTCCTCTCCTCTCTTCTCTTCTCTTCTCTTCTCTTCTCTTCTCTTCTCTTCTCTTCTCTTCTCTTCTCTTCTCTTCTCTTCTCTTCTCTTCCCTTCTCTTGTCTTCTCTTCTCTTCTCTTCTCTCCTCTTCTCTTCTCTTCTCTTCTCTTCTCTTCTCTTCTCCTCTCCTCTCCTCTCCTCTCCTCTCCTCTCCTCTCATCTCCTCTTCTCCTCTGCTATCCTCTCCTCTCTTCTCCTCTCCTCTCCTCTGCTATCCTCTCCTCTTTTCTCCTCTCCTCTCCTCTCCTCTCCTCTGCTCTCCTCTCTTCTCCCCTCCTCTCCTCTGCTCTCCTCTCTTCGCCTCTCCTCTCTGCTTTCTGTCATTTTGGTCCCCGATGAGTACTTCTTCTGTAGAGCCTTCAGCCATGCACTTCTGTTGTTATGTATACTCTACGTGTTTATGTTCTGTGTGATGTACTGTATATTTTACTGCTGCCGTTATTTTGTCCAGGTCTCCCTTGCAAAAGAGATCTCGTATCTCTATGAGACTTCCTGGTTAAATAAAGGTTACATAAAACATTAAAAAAATGTCTTTCTTTTAAATAGATTAGATTTAAATGGATTGTCATCATACAGCACAAGTACAGTACAACGAAAAGGGGTTTGGCATCCAACCAGAGTGCAAATGTAACAGTAAAGTGCAATAGTAATATACAATGTACAAGTGATTAAACTGGGTATAAAATATATAAATTAGTACTATTGATTGAGTAATAGTGCTTATCAGATGTATGTACAGAGTTGTAGTATTAATATGTACTGTGATACAGGTATAAAGACACTATGGTAGTAAGTCATACTGGCCAGCAGCGTAACTAGTAAGAGTAGGTAAGGGATATGTACAGATATAGATATAGTATCTACAGATATGTAAAAAGGATTGTATGCAGGTATATTCATACGGATATATATATACAGTATACAGTATATTTTATATATATAAAATAATATAAATAATTATAATAGGGTGTTTTGGTGATGTAGCCTACTGCTTTGGGACTATGTTCCATTTTGAAAATACATACAGTATGTTATTATGTTATTATTATTATTATATAATATTTGGTTATTGCACTGGCATCGAAACTCGAGGGTTTATGACCACAGGCAAACATTGAACAATCTGTCCAGAGAGTGCAGTCATGCCTACGAGCCACAAGAATGTATTTGTTTTGTACGGGAACATGTTGACACCTTGACCCTGTCTGCCTTAAGTCACAGTTTATCGCAATCAGTAGATATTATCCTCTTCTGAGGCATCATGCTTTCTCCCCAGTTACACATTTATTAATAACCAGTACTGTAGATCATAACAATTTTAAAAATATTTTAACAAAATATTATTATTATAATTCTGACACTGACACTGTTGACCACTAGGAGCTGCCCAGTACAACCACAGTCTGACACTGTTGACCACTAGGAGCTGCCCAGTACAACCACTAGTCTGACACTGTTGACCACTAGGAGCTGCCCAGTACAACCACTAGTCTGACACTGTTGACCACTAGGAGCTGCCCAGTACAACCACAGTCTGACACTGTTGACCACTAGAAGCTGCCCAGTACAACCATAGTCTGACACTGTTGACCACTAGGAGCTGCCCAGTACAACCACCAGTCTGACACTGTTGACCACTAGGAGCTTCCCAGTACAAACCACAGTCTGACACTGTTGACCACTAGGAGCTGCCCAGTACAACCACAGTCTGACACTGTTGACCACTAGGAGCTGCCCAGTACAACCACCAGTCTGACACTGTTGACCACTAGGAGCTGCCCAGTACAACCACCAGTCTGACACTGTTGACCACTAGGAGCTGCCCAGTACAACCACCAGTCTGACACTGTTGACCACTAGAAGCTGCCCAGTACAACCATAGTCTGACACTGTTGACCACTAGGAGCTGCCCAGTACAACCACCAGTCTGACACTGTTGACCACTAGGAGCTGCCCAGTACAACCACAGTCTGACACTGTTGACCACTAGGAGCTGCCCAGTACAAACCACAGTCTGACACTGTTGACCACTAGGAGCTGCCCAGTACAACCACCAGTCTGACACTGTTGACCACTAGGAGCTGCCCAGTACAAACCACAGTCTGACACTGTTGACCACTAGGAGCTGCCCAGTACAACCACCAGTCTGACACTGTTGACCACTAGGAGCTGCCCAGTACAACCACCAGTCTGACACTGTTGACCACTAGGAGCTGCCCAGTACAACCACAGTCTGACACTGTTGACCACTGAGCAGCTCCACTGGAGTGGTTGGGGGTTTGTTTACATGCCTTGCTCAAGGTGAGACTTTGTTGGAACGGAGCAGAATGACAGCCTTCTAGCAATAATTAGAACATTAGAATATCAAGTAAGTTATGCATCACCAAATCATGCTTCTGAGAGAATGAGAAATATAAGTAAATATATAATATTTATAATATATATATATACATATATTTAATATTGTATATATATATATATATTAGGGATGCTCGATATTGGCTTTTTTACCGATACCGATATTCCGATATTGTCCAACTCTTAATTTCGATACCGATACCGATACCGATATCAACCGATACCGATATATGCAGGGTTTCCCCCCAAAAAAACTGAATAATTTCAGGTAATTAATCATTTCACTGGATGCATTCAAAAGGCTTTCTAAATGTAAGCATTATCTGTGCAAAATATGATAATTAAAAAAGTAAAAATTAACATTACATATCTCTTGTTGTTGAATTAAACCAACATGCATACTTTTGACAATAAATAAAATAAGAATTGGTTCTTACTTGCTTGCCTGGGTAAATAAAGGTTAAATAAATGTAATTTTTTTTTTTTTTTTTTTTTTTTGATACCGATATTTTCCGATATCACATTTTACTGCCGATATCGGCCGATAATATCGGTCGGCCGATAATATCGGACATCCCTAATATATCCCTAATATATATATATATATATATATAATTATTTTGCTCATAATGTGACTCAGATTCTTTTTTTCATGACAGTGTGAACAGCACAAATCACATTTTCAATACAGGTCTGATCTGTTTTAATGCAACCTCAGTCATACCAGAATTCTCACTGCTATACATCACCCTACTTGACATTTGTCACAATTTTCTTCTACGTCCATCTTCCTTATTGTTCATTTGCGCATGTGGGTCAATTCGGGAGCTTGTGACCAGTTCACACTGGAATCTGATATTGGCCACATTTAAATGATAATGTAAACAGCCAAACAACATTTCCCTCAGCCCTATATCCCCACAGTACGTGATCGAACGTGTCACGTATCTTGTTGTCTTCTTCTCTCATCGTCATCAGATTGTTTGATTGATTGATTCACAATGTTATTAACAGATTGCAGAATGGGTACAATACAGTACAGCTCAATACACACAATTGTTAAGGGGATGCTGCAGACCAGAGAAAGACTTTCGTCTTGTTTACATCAGGGTCCCCCATTCTCAATTCATCATAACATTTATGACATACATGACATACAGATATACAGTACTGTTTAAGAGACAGATATCCTAAAAGAAAATATATACATTAGAGGGGGAAGAAACTGTACATTGGAGGGGGTTGGGTGGGTGGGTTTGGACATTTACCAGGGCCAGTTTCGAATTGCAGCTTCCCATAGGTGCTCTTTGAGGGCGGTTTTGAAGGAGGGTAGGGATTCACATTATTTTACAGCTTTGGGTAGGGGCCGGGCGTTCCACATTGATGTGGCATAATTGCGAAACGTGTTTAGTCCCTTGTTTGAGCCGAATCTGGGTTGAACATGATTTGTGGAACTCCCTCTGGTGTTGTGGTCGTGGTATTCACTGACCTTTGGGAAGTATTTTCGACATGTACATCCAACGTGTCACGTATCTTGTCGTCTTCTTCTCTCATCGTCATCAGATTGTATAACCGGACTCTTTGAGCGGGCAGAACTGTAGTCGTAGTACCGGCCTCCTGATGGGTCTGACACAGCCGCCATGAGTTAGCTAGCTATAGTGGAGCCACCGTGTCGCCCTGAGGTAACGGGCTGAACTGGCCGGAGAGCGGGGAGGACAAGGAGCCGTGTGGGGAGGCCAGCAGACACACACAGCTGTGAGGCAGGTACGATTAGAGCCGCGTACCAGCCGGAGGAGACGGTGGTGGACCAGGGTTCGAGTTATCACCTGAGAGCTATGGGGGGCCCCCGAAACCTGAAATCTCCTGAAATTGTGGCCGTTTTTAAAAAGTCATATTTAGAGGAATATCTCATTAGGATTAGAGCCTAATACTAATGAGTAATGACATCACACAACAGTCTAATCATTAGACTTTTGTGTGATGTCATTATTCAGTCTCATTCTTAACCGTCAATATTTGTTCATTTTCTTACTCACCTCTGACTATTGCACAACATTAATTCCTCTTTTAAAAACTGAAACGAAAAATCTTATCTATTAACAATTTATTTAGGTAACATAAATAATACTAATTCGTACATATAAAAAAATAAATATATATAAAAAAAATTATATATATATTTTTTTGAGAGGTGTTGTTGACTATGGGGGCCCAGACTCTATCTATGGGGGCCAAGCCCCCATTGCCCCCCCCCCCCCCCCCCCATAACTCGAACCCTGCGGTGGACCGTGGACCCCGAGCCCACGTTCAGGAGTGCGTTTCGAGGACTGTTTTCTCCAGATTCCAGCTCGGAGATGAGAACTCCATGGGGTTGTTAAGTCGTGGTGACGTATCGACCTTCGGTTAAACCGTTTCCGGGGGCCAGACTTCCTGCGTTGGCTGAGGCTCTGGTCTCTTCAACACGCCTCAGTGTCCCTTGTTGTTTTAATAGATCTGAGTCATAAAGAAACAGTTTGGGGTATGAGCTCCTAGTGTCTCCTGCTGTCTGAAGAGGTATGAGCTCCTAGTATCTCCTTCTGTCTCCTAGTATCTCCTTCTGTCTGAAGAGGTATGAGCTCCTAGTATCTCCTGCTGTCTGAAGAGGTATGAGCTCCTAGTATCTCCTGCTGTCTGAAGAGGTATGAGCTCCTAGTATCTCCTGCTGTCTGAAGAGGTATGAGCTCCTAGTATCTCCTGCTGTCTGAAGAGGTATGAGCTCCTAGTGTCTCCTGCTGTCTGAAGAGATATGAGCTCCTAGTGTCTCCTGCTGTCTGAAGAGGTATGAGCTCCTAGTATGTCTTAAGAGGTATGAGCTCCTAGTGTCTCCTGCTGTCTGAAGAGGTATGAGCTCCTAGTATCTCCTGCTGTCTGAAGAGGTATGAGCTCCTAGTATCTCCTGCTGTCTGAAGAGGTATGAGCTCCTAGTGTCTCCTGCTGTCTGAAGAGGTATGAGCTCCTAGTATCTCCTGCTGTCTGAAGAGGTATGAGCTCCTAGTATCTCCTGCTGTCTGAAGAGATATGAGCTCCTAGTATCTCCTGATGTCTGAAGAGGTATGAGCTCCTAGTGTCTCCTGCTGTCTGAAGAGGTATGAGCTCCTAGTATCGCCTGCTGTCTGAAGCGGAGCGTTTGGTCCCGGACATGAATATACGCCACGCGTGGCGTCAGATTTTAACAACCGAATAGAGACCTTGCACGGAATGTTTGTGTAGTTATTTTTAAAACATTGGAAAAACACGATATAACTTTTTTGTTGATATATTTACCATTATAACACGTAGCAACTGTTGTCTCCTCCAACATGGAGGACAAGTGAGCATACTAAACATTCTGTGATTCACAGTTATCAAAATAGCGGCCGTGCACAGAATGTTTAGTTTTCTTTCTTCCAGCATGGCTGCCTGTGACCATTGGCAACCACCGCTGCCCGGGCGCCCCAGTGGCGCACCGCATACTGCCTCGCAGACCGGTTCTCCCTCTCCTCTGTCGGTCATGTCTGACCAATAAAGCTGGAAAAACGCAAAAAAAAGAAAAGAAAATGGCTAATTTCTGTACAGTGACAGAGTGGGCAAAACACTGGAAAAGCGGGATATCATTGTTCCTGTGTGACTCGTTTACAAGATCCAGTAATAAGACACCAACTTACAAAAATTTTGTCGATATCTCTCTCATCTATCAACACATAGAAAACGTTGTTTTGCACATATAGATAGCGGCCGTTGTTTCTGCCGACATGAGGGACAAGTGGGCATTCTACGCGCTCCGTGAAAGGCCTCTATTCCAATCAACACTGAAGAGATCTAGAACATACACAGTATCTCTGGACACATCGGGGCCATGGAGGGCCACGCGAGCTAGTCTCACACGAGCCATTGACAAACGACAAAGAACCCCTCCCAGCCAAAAGGGTTACTTATGAAGTCAGTTGTTATGTGTCAGCTAGTGATGTATTGGGGACTTGTCCCTCGTCCTGCCATGACTTCTTGGCAAGGCATTCACATTAAAGGCCCAAATGGAAAAGTCACTTTAAAGGAAGGGGGTATTGTAATTGTATAGTTTAGATACTTTAAGTATAAAAATGACAGAGTTTAAATAGTAAATTGTATATTGTATAGTAGTGTACATAGGAACCAGTTTCTCAGGAACTTAGCATGTATTTTCTTATCATGCACATCTTGTGTCTTACCTATTTTTTATTTCTTTTTTATGAGAAAAATAAACAGCATAAATAAACAATATTATTAACTCTGAATATAAGACCACATACAGTAGTGTGTATCTGTATAGTCAGTGTTTTCATTTGCCTGCCTCTTACTCAGAACACCACCAGATGGAGACAAAGAAGCACACAAGCATGGGATGTAAACATTGCGCGAGCAAAGGAAACTTGCGAAAATGGCCTTTGCCAAGGTGTGAAACGTTGTAGAACAACGGGTGGAAATGTGAATATAAACAAAAGTGTGTTGTATACGAGGACATCTCTGTTGGATACCGTTAAACTGATGTAATGGGCTCTGCATCCTCCATTAAACGTGGTTAATGTGCACGTCGAATGGCATTATCCCTTAACTCTGACAACCTTCGCTTATACTGTAGGCTTATAAGAATAAAATATATACTAACCTTCATACTCTCTGTCACTAGTATGCACTTTGCTACTAAGTAATCTACTGTGCCTATTACTACCTACTACGCTAATATGTCTATATGCACTCAAGACTGTAGCACTCAAGTTCAACACTGTTTGACTGACAATCTTACTGACCCTTAGCTGCCAGAGTTGTACCCTTCCTGCTGACTTGTTGTACACAACTTGGGACGTTGTCACACGGGTAGGTTGTCACCTTCATTATATTTCACCACCAGAGGGTCCTGTCTCCCATATTTTGGTATTTAAATGTCCAGAATTGGGGTCAGAGTTCATCTACATTGTCATCTTTGGAGTGAAACAGCTGAACTTGAGGTGAGAGGACTTTTTGTGTTTTTCATGTGCATTTGTAAATATTCCGCTCCTCAGTATTTTTCTTCTAGGCTTTTACACAATTGGTTTATAATGAAACAATTATTACCCTTAAAAAGTGTGAAGGGATAGCTATAGTTTAGATTGTTGTTAGCTAGCTAACTAGTTGTTAGATGGCTGTTAGCCTTGATGCTATCAAGACATTCCAGTTGGGGTTGGTCGACACATTTTCTTTGGGGTTGGTTGTCACATGTTGTGTAGGCTATTATTGTTAGGCCTATTTATTGTGTTCTTATTTTGTTATATAGGATGGCCTAAAGATGTGTTTCCTGTTTATGTTCATGTTAAGATGCATTAAGTTATGTATTTGTCAACTTGTCAATGCAATTAAACTTTCAAATTTAGTTCTGCCTTGTCTTCTTTTTAAGATGTTTCCCATTAAAACACATGGTGACAACCAACCCCATAGTGTGTGACAACCATCCCCATGATGGGGTTGGTTGTCACAATGTGTCAGAGTGTCTTTGATAGGTGATTAACTCTTTGTTACAATACGTTGGAAAATGAGAGGGATACACATTTCAAGCCAACATCTTAAGCTTTCAATTTAATGTAGGAATGACTATTGAAAGATGTTTTGATGATGAGCAATTCACACTAGAGTAAAAAGTGTGACAACTATCCCCGTTCTCCCCTACAGTAAGTGGCTTCGGATGAAAGCGTTCAGCTAAATGACTAAATGTAAATCTAAATGTAAGTAGGTTTGATGACGAGGTCAGACATACGCTATAGCGTAGTCGTCGTAATGAACCCGGAGCGAGGTTAACAAATGGGTTTCTCCAAATGACTATAGCATCTGGAATGGAACTCTTCAAGCATCTGGAATGGAACTCTTCCAGCGTCGCCCCCACAGGGACGGGTTCCCAGTTGTGCTTTTTCATTAAGAGTGTTGTATTTCAGCTCTGGAGCCATCAATAATGTAATTACCTTTCACCCTGGGACCGCGGCTCATTTAGACCCTATCAGTGAGTCCAGTGTCAACACATTGGCAGCCTGTGATCATATGTGAGATATATATGTACTGTAGCAACAGGGACTTGCTTTTGTACTTGATTGACACGAGCTCTAACACTATAGACAACGGGTAATAAAATGAGTGTTTAACGGTATTTGCCGTATTCCGTGACTGTAAAATTACGTTTGTTTACATTGGTAGTGTAAAATCTAAACATCGGAGTGAAATATATCTACCGGTATATTCTGTTTTTACGATGAGTTAAGAAAGTTCAAAAACACCGTTTATAGATCAAACGTTTAAAAAAACGATAAAAAAAACAAACAATATATATATATATATAATAATCACGGATTGATGCTTTAATATATACATC
>NC_140172.1:147156000-147178500 GCF_963971535.1 Notolepis coatsorum | reverse complement strand
CAGCCAGCCTGTTTCCACTGCCTCCCTTCCTATGCCCGCTCCACTTCCAGAACCTGCAGTTCCTCCTCTGGGAATTCTGGTTCAGATAGATCAGGTTCTGGATCTTGGTTTCATGGTTTGTCCAGAATTCGTCATCACCTTCCTCTCTTACAAAGTCGTCCCTGTTTAGTGGTCGTTCTTTTGTAGGTTAGCCAGTCACATTGGTTTTGACAGAAGTTACAACGGGGCTTTAGAGGTGCTACGGCATATCACTGCGCCCAGCTGGCCGGTGTTCGTCAGGAAAATAGTCCAGACTATGAATTATTTTGTAAATGACAACGTCTCATTTTACATTGTTATTTCTACACATGGTAACTAAATACAATGTATTTTTTTGCAGTTGTTGGAAAGTGTTTTGATTGATTGATTGAAAACTTTATTAACAGATTGCAGAATGGGTACAATACAGTACGGCTCAATACACACAATTGTTAAGGGGATGCAGACCAGAGAAAGACTTTCGTCTTGTTTACATCAGGGTCCCCCATTTTCAATTCATCAGGACATATATGACATACATGACATACAGATAGACAGTACTGCTACATCTATACATTTATGACATACCAGATTTCCAAATACAGTACTCTGTTTGTGATACAAAAATAGTCTAAAAAAAGAGAGTATATACATTTGACGTAGAAACTGTACATTGGACGAGGTTGGGTAGGTGGGGTGGGGGGGGGGGGGGGTTGGGTAGGTGGGGTGGGGGAAACTGTACAACTGTACAAGCAAAACTGTACATTGGAATATTGACAACCATACTTGGTAATTTACTGTACATTGGAGCGGGTTGGGTTAGGACATTTACAGGGGCCAGTTTCGAATTGCAGTCTCCTGTAGGTGTTCTTTGAGAGTGGTTTTGAAAGTGGGTAGTGATTCACATTCCTTTACAGCTGTGGGTAGGGCGTTCCACATTGATGTAGCATAATCTACCTGTAGGAGTCGCTGTTCCGGACTACCACCCTTCGACTTCCCACCGCTAACTCTGCCAATTGAGTCAGTATGACGACCGGCGGCAACGCCGACAGCCGGATTTGAACCCGGTGTCTCTTGCGTTGGTGACGAGCGCAATGTCCGCTGCGCCACCCAGCCGCCTACCTTCAACGTGTCATTTCTTACGTGAGACGGTGAACCAGTGTCCTCTTTACGGGCGCTTCACGTGGCTGACCCACTGCTCTCTGGTCAATTATTGTCACAGAAAGGCATGCAAAGAAATAAATTCCAGATCTCACGTGGCGATCGAGCGCTGTGGATCCCAAAAAAAAGAAAAGAAAAGAAAAGAAAGGCCTTCTAGGAAAGCCTGGTCCATCAGAAGCTCTGCAGTCTTACAAGCACTCTGTCATCTGTGCTCGTAATTGCTTCGGCTTTGTGCAAATAATGCTTTGAGGGATTGCCCCACATACATCCCTGTGTTTACTGTATGTACTAGGGGTGTAAAAGGTACACGTATCCGTACCGAACCGTTTCAGTGTGTACCATACCGTACCGAACGGCTATGTACCGAACGAATACAACGGTATGTTAACCACTAACGACCGCCCACCGGGGGTTGTTTTTTTCACAATCTAATATAATTACTATTATTTTTTTTTATTTTTTTTACAAGTCGATTATTAATTTCAATATAGAATATTCGTTGACAGCCCTACAAGTACAATTAGTTACTGCACACTACATCACCCCTGAGTGGAACATGGAAAGCCAAACGTTCCCCCACTGTACCGAAAACCCGTACCGAACCGTGACTTCAAAACCGAGGTACGTACCGAACCGTGGTTTTTGTGTACCGTTACACCCCTGGTATACTATGTACCCACAAAACAGTTCACAATAGTCCACCAACCCCAGTGTGTACGGTGTGTGTGTGAGTCTGACGGCTTGACAACATGCTGTCCATGCTGTATAAGGACATCCTGGACGTAAACAAACAAAAATAGCCCTTTTTTCACAGATCTCTGCAAAGATAGGTGTGGTCAGAAATATGAACCAATGTGAAATTGCACATAACTAAGGGACAATGTTCACGTATCCCTGATCGATCCTGAAGTGTAGCGGGAGGCGCTGGGGGGGGGGGGGGGGGGGGGGGGGTGCTAGCGGAGAGGGCAGGGGTGGAGCGGTGCGGCTGTCGTGGGCACCTCCGGCCACTAGAGGCGCTAGCTGCGTGTAGTAATGGATTGCTTGTGCTTCCCTGTGGTGCGCCCTCATGTTTAGTAGTTTGAAATCAGAGCCTCCAGCAGGACAGGAATAGAGGGATGTCGTTCTTTAATCGCTTTTTAGATTAAATGTCATCTTTACCTATGAAGATAAGATACAATAAGACATTCCTTTATTGATCCCCTCGGGGGAAATCCGGGCGTTATAGCCATAGACATATATAAAGGCTAGATGACTCACCTGCACTGCTGGCCAATGGAGTGTTATAACTCTGTGTCCAGTACAGTATGAGTGTTATAACTTAGTGTCCAGTACAGTATGAGTGTTATAACTTAGTGTCCAGTACAGTATGAGTGTTATAACTTAGTGTCCAGTACAGTATGAGTGTTATAACTTAGTGCCCAGTACAGTATGAGTGTTATAACTTAGTGTCCAGTACAGTATGAGTGTTATAACTTAGTGTCCAGTACAGTATGAGTGTTATAACTCAGTGCCCAGTACAGTACGAGTGTTATAACTTAGTGTCCAGTACAGTATGAGTGTTATAACTTAGTGTCCAGTACAGTATGAGTGTTATAACTTAGTGTCCAGTACAGTATGAGTGTTATAACTTAGTGCCCAGTACAGTATGAGTGTTATAACTTAGTGTCCAGTACAGTATGAGTGTTATAACTTAGTGTCCAGTACAGTATGAGTGTTATAACTCAGTGCCCAGTACAGTATGAGTGTTATAACTTAGTGCCCAGTACAGTATGAGTGTTATAACTTAGTGCCCAGTACAGTATGATCGTTATAACTTAGTGCCCAGTACAGTATGAGCGTTAGAACTTAGTGCCCAGTACAGTACGAGTGTTATAACTTAGTGCCCAGTACAGTACAAATGTTATAACTTAGTGCCCAGTACAGTATGATCGTTATAACTCAGTGCCCAGTACAGTACGAGTGTTATAACTTAGTGCCCAGTACAGTATGAGTGTTATAACTTAGTGCCCAGTACAGTATGAGTGTTATAACTTAGTGCCCAGTACAGTATGATCGTTATAACTTAGTGCCCAGTACAGTATGAGTGTTATAACTTAGTGCCCAGTACAGTATGATCGTTATAACTTAGTGCCCAGTACAGTATGAGTGTTATAACTTAGTGTCCAGTACAGTATGAGTGTTATAACTTAGTGCCCAGTACAGTATGAGTGTTATAACTCAGTGTCCAGTACAGTATGAGTGTTATAACTCAGTGTCCAGTACAGTATGATTGTTATAACTTAGTGCCCAGTACAGTATGAGTGTTATAACTTAGTGTCCAGTACAGTATGAGTGTTATAACTTAGTGCCCAGTACAGTATGAGTGTTATAACTTAGTGTCCAGTACAGTATGATTGTTATAACTTAGTGCCCAGTACAGTATGAGTGTTATAACTTAGTGTCCAGTACAGTATGAGTGTTATAACTCAGTGCCCAGTACAGTATGAGTGTTATAACTTAGTGCCCAGTACAGTATGAGTGTTATAACTTAGTGCCCAGTACAGTATGAGTGTTATAACTTAGTGCCCAGTACAGTATGAGTGTTATAACTTAGTGTCCAGTACAGTACGAGTGTTATAACTTAGTGCCCAGTACAGTATGAGCGTTATAACTTAGTGCCCAGTACAGTATGAGTGTTATAACTTAGTGCCCAGTACAGTATGAGTGTTATAACTTAGTGTCCAGTACAGTATGAGTGTTATAACTCAGTGCCCAGTACAGTATGAGTGTTATAACTTAGTGCCCAGTACAGTATGATCGTTATAACTCAGTGCCCAGTACAGTATGAGCGTTATAACTTAGTGCCCAGTACAGTATGAGTGTTATAACTTAGTGTCCAGTACAGTATGAGTGTTATAACTCAGTGCCCAGTACAGTATGAGTGTTATAACTCAGTGCCCAGTACAGTATGAGTGTTATAACTTAGTGCCCAGTACAGTATGAGTGTTATAACTCAGTGCCCAGTACAGTATGAGTGTTATAACTTAGTGTCCAGTACAGTATGAGTGTTATAACTCAGTGCCCAGTACAGTATGAGTGTTATAACTTAGTGCCCAGTACAGTATGAGTGTTATAACTCAGTGCCCAGTACAGTATGAGTGTTATAACTTAGTGCCCAGTACAGTATGAGTGTTATAACTTAGTGTCCAGTACAGTATGATCGTTATAACTTAGTGCCCAGTACAGTATGAGTGTTATAACTTAGTGTCCAGTACAGTATGAGTGTTATAACTTAGTGCCCAGTACAGTACGAGTGTTATAACTTAGTGCCCAGTACAGTACGAGTGTTATAACTTAGTGCCCAGTACAGTATGAGTGTTATAACTTAGTGTCCAGTACAGTATGAGTGTTATAACTCAGTGCCCAGTACAGTATGAGTGTTATAACTTAGTGCCCAGTACAGTATGAGCGTTATAACTTAGTGCCCATGTTACGACCCCTGTGTGTCTAAGGGTAAAGGGCTGTAACATAACAGTTGGTTGACAGAAAAGATGGACCAGGTTTGTAAACAACAAGGATATTTATTGAATAGAGGCAAAGGAAGCACATGTAGCTCAGGGGTGAGCCCAGGCCAAAACAACAAACAAACACCAATATACTCCAAATAAACACAATCTAATCTATGGTAAAAGAGATTACATTACCTAAACTACTCTTACCTAACCAAAACAGGAGAAAACAATGTCCAAAGGAAATGGCAGCTCACCCCATCTGTGCTTCCTGAGAAAGAGAGAAAAACACATTAATTATACAGAAACAAAAGCAGAATATATACAAAAACAAACTATGGCTGACAATGCTCTCTCTGTGGCCATACACACACAAGGAAATTACTACTAAGCACCAAAGGCAATAAACGAAATGCAATACTGTCAAAGTTACAGGTTTACCAAAAACACAACATGCCTAGCCTCATGCCAGAGAGAGAGAGAGACTGAAGTGAGAAGCCATGTTTTAACAGGTGCTGGGGTGATCCATGATTGGGTGGTGTGGATTGAGTGTTGGAGTCTGAAGCCATCCACCAATCACTGCTGTGTTGCAATAATGGAAGGATTGGCCTGGCAGGGACCAATGGGGAAGGGAACAATGGCTGGAGGGAGGAAACAAAATGGAGAACACACACACATGGAGACACACACTGGGGAATATATACATTGGGATGTAACAGCCCAGTACAGTATGAGTGTTATAACTCAGTGCCCAGTACAGTATGAGTGTTATAACTTAGTGCCCAGTACAGTATGATCGTTATAACTTAGTGCCCAGTACAGTATGAGTGTTATAACTTAGTGCCCAGTACAGTATGAGTGTTATAACTCAGTGCCCAGTACAGTATGAGTGTTATAACTTAGTGTCCAGTACAGTATGAGTGTTATAACTTAGTGCCCAGTACAGTATGAGTGTTATAACTTAGTGTCCAGTACAGTATGAGTGTTATAACTTAGTGTCCAGTACAGTATGAGTGTTATAACTCAGTGCCCAGTACAGTATGAGTGTTATAACTTAGTGTCCAGTACAGTATGAGTGTTATAACTTAGTGTCCAGTACAGTATGAGTGTTATAACTCAGTGCCCAGTACAGTATGAGTGTTATAACTTAGTGTCCAGTACAGTATGAGTGTTATAACTTAGTGTCCAGTACAGTATGAGTGTTATAACTCAGTGCCCAGTACAGTATGAGTGTTATAACTTAGTGCCCAGTACAGTATGAGTGTTATAACTTAGTGCCCAGTACGGTATGATCGTTATAACTTAGTGCCCAGTACAGTATGAGTGTTATAACTTAGTGTCCAGTACAGTATGAGTGTTATAACTTAGTGTCCAGTACAGTATGAGTGTTATAACTCAGTGCCCAGTACAGTATGAGTGTTATAACTTAGTGCCCAGTACAGTATGAGTGTTATAACTTAGTGCCCAGTACAGTACGAGTGTTATAACTTAGTGTCCAGTACAGTATGAGTGTTATAACTTAGTGTCCAGTACAGTATGATCGTTATAACTTAGTGCCCAGTACAGTATGAGTGTTATAACTTAGTGTCCAGTACAGTATGAGTGTTATAACTCAGTGCCCAGTACAGTATGAGTGTTATAACTTAGTGCCCAGTACAGTATGAGCGTTATAACTTAGTGCCCAGTACAGTATGAGTGTTATAACTTAGTGTCCAGTACAGTATGAGTGTTATAACTCAGTGCCCAGTACAGTATGAGTGTTATAACTTAGTGCCCAGTACAGTATGAGTGTTATAACTCAGTGCCCAGTACAGTATGAGTGTTATAACTTAGTGCCCAGTACAGTATGAGTGTTATAACTTAGTGCCCAGTACAGTATGAGTGTTATAACTTAGTGTCCAGTACAGTACGAGTGTTATAACTTAGTGCCCAGTACAGTATGAGTGTTATAACTTAGTGCCCAGTACAGTATGATCGTTATAACTTAGTGCCCAGTACAGTATGAGTGTTATAACTTAGTGCCCAGTACAGTATGCTCGTTATAACTTAGTGCCCAGTACAGTATGAGTGTTATAACTTAGTGTCCAGTACAGTATGAGTGTTATAACTCAGTGCCCAGTACAGTATGAGTGTTATAACTTAGTGCCCAGTACAGTATGAGCGTTATAACTTAGTGCCCATGTTACGACCCCTGTGTGTCTAAGGGTAAAGGGCTGTAACATAACAGTTGGTTGACAGAAAAGATGGACCAGGTTTGTAAACAACAAGGATATTTATTGAATAGAGGCAAAGGAAGCACATGTAGCTCAGGGGTGAGCCCAGGCCAAAACAACAAACAAACACCAATATACTCCAAATAAACAC
Organism: Notolepis coatsorum; assembly: GCF_963971535.1. Lineage (NCBI taxonomy): Eukaryota > Metazoa > Chordata > Actinopteri > Aulopiformes > Paralepididae > Notolepis > Notolepis coatsorum. Next base: position 147,171,469 of record NC_140172.1, on the reverse strand, counting down.
AATCTAATCTATGGTAAAAGAGATTACATTACCTAAACTACTCTTACCTAACCAAAACAGGAGAAAACAATGTCCAAAGGAAATGGCAGCTCACCCCATCTGTGCTTCCTGAGAAAGAGAGAAAAACACATTAATTATACAGAAACAAAAGCAGAATATATACAAAAACAAACTATGGCTGACAATGCTCTCTCTGTGGCCATACACACACAAGGAAATTACTACTAAGCACCAAAGGCAATAAACGAAATGCAATACTGTCAAAGTTACAGGTTTACCAAAAACACAACATGCCTAGCCTCATGCCAGAGAGAGAGAGAGACTGAAGTGAGAAGCCATGTTTTAACAGGTGCTGGGGTGATCCATGATTGGGTGGTGTGGATTGAGTGTTGGAGTCTGAAGCCATCCACCAATCACTGCTGTGTTGCAATAATGGAAGGATTGGCCTGGCAGGGACCAATGGGGAAGGGAACAATGGCTGGAGGGAGGAAACAAAATGGAGAACACACACACATGGAGACACACACTGGGGAATATATACATTGGGATGTAACAGCCCAGTACAGTATGAGTGTTATAACTCAGTGCCCAGTACAGTATGAGTGTTATAACTTAGTGCCCAGTACAGTATGATCGTTATAACTTAGTGCCCAGTACAGTATGAGTGTTATAACTTAGTGCCCAGTACAGTATGAGTGTTATAACTCAGTGCCCAGTACAGTATGAGTGTTATAACTTAGTGTCCAGTACAGTATGAGTGTTATAACTTAGTGTCCAGTACAGTATGAGTGTTATAACTCAGTGCCCAGTACAGTATGAGTGTTATAACTTAGTGTCCAGTACAGTATGAGTGTTATAACTTAGTGTCCAGTACAGTATGAGTGTTATAACTCAGTGCCCAGTACAGTATGAGTGTTATAACTTAGTGCCCAGTACAGTATGAGTGTTATAACTTAGTGCCCAGTACAGTATGATCGTTATAACTTAGTGCCCAGTACAGTATGAGTGTTATAACTTAGTGTCCAGTACAGTATGAGTGTTATAACTTAGTGTCCAGTACAGTATGAGTGTTATAACTCAGTGCCCAGTACAGTATGAGTGTTATAACTTAGTGCCCAGTACAGTATGAGTGTTATAACTTAGTGCCCAGTACAGTACGAGTGTTATAACTTAGTGTCCAGTACAGTATGAGTGTTATAACTTAGTGTCCAGTACAGTATGTTCGTTATAACTTAGTGCCCAGTACAGTATGAGTGTTATAACTTAGTGTCCAGTACAGTATGAGTGTTATAACTCAGTGCCCAGTACAGTATGAGTGTTATAACTTAGTGCCCAGTACAGTATGAGCGTTATAACTTAGTGCCCAGTACAGTATGAGTGTTATAACTTAGTGTCCAGTACAGTATGAGTGTTATAACTCAGTGCCCAGTACAGTATGAGTGTTATAACTTAGTGCCCAGTACAGTATGAGTGTTATAACTCAGTGCCCAGTACAGTATGAGTGTTATAACTTAGTGCCCAGTACAGTATGAGTGTTATAACTTAGTGCCCAGTACAGTATGAGTGTTATAACTTAGTGTCCAGTACAGTACGAGTGTTATAACTTAGTGCCCAGTACAGTATGAGTGTTATAACTTAGTGCCCAGTACAGTATGATCGTTATAACTTAGTGCCCAGTACAGTATGAGTGTTATAACTTAGTGCCCAGTACAGTATGCTCGTTATAACTTAGTGCCCAGTACAGTATGAGTGTTATAACTTAGTGCCCAGTACAGTATGAGTGTTATAACTTAGTGCCCAGTACAGTATGAGTGTTATAACTTAGTGCCCAGTACAGTATGAGTGTTATAACTTAGTGCCCAGTACAGTATGATCGTTATAACTTAGTGCCCAGTACAGTATGAGTGTTATAACTTAGTGTCCAGTACAGTATGAGTGTTATAACTTAGTGCCCAGTACAGTATGATCGTTATAACTTAGTGCCCAGTACAGTATGAGTATTATAACTTAGTGCCCAGTACAGTATGATCGTTATAACTTAGTGTCCAGTACAGTACAAACGTTATAACTCAGTGCCCAGTACAGTATGAGTGTTATAACTCAGTGTCCAGTACAGTACAAACGTTATAACTCAGTGCCCAGTACAGTATGAGTGTTATAACTCAGTGTCCAGTACAGTACAAACGTTATAACTCAGTGCCCAGTACAGTACGAGTGTTATAACTTAATGCCAAGTACAGTACGAGCGTTATAACTTAGTGCCCAGTACAGTATGAGTGTTATAACTCAGTGCCCAGTACAGTATGAGTGTTATAACTCAGTGCCCAGTACAGTATGAGTGTTATAACTTAGTGCCCAGTACAGTATGAGTGTTATAACTTAGTGCCCAGTACAGTACGAGCGTTATAACTTAGTGCCCAGTACAGTACGAGTGTTATAACTCAGTGCCCAGTACAGTACGAGTGTTATAACTCAGTGTCCAGTACAGTACAAACGTTATAACTCAGTGCCCAGTACAGTACGAGTGTTATAACTTAATGCCAAGTACAGTACGAGCGTTATAACTTAGTGCCCAGTACAGTATGAGTGTTATAACTCAGTGCCCAGTACAGTATGAGTGTTATAACTCAGTGCCCAGTACAGTATGAGTGTTATAACTTAGTGCCCAGTACAGTATGAGTGTTATAACTTAGTGTCCAGTACAGTATGAGTGTTATAACTTAGTGCCCAGTACAGTACGAGCGTTATAACTTAGTGCCCAGTACAGTACGAGTGTTATAACTCAGTGCCCAGTACAGTACGAGTGTTATAACTCAGTGCCCAGTACAGTACGAGTGTTATAACTCAGTGTCCAGTACAGTACAAACGTTATAACTCAGTGCCCAGTACAGTACGAGTGTTATAACTTAATGCCAAGTACAGTACGAGCGTTATAACTTAGTGCCCAGTACAGTATGAGTGTTATAACTCAGTGCCCAGTACAGTATGAGTGTTATAACTCAGTGCCCAGTACAGTATGAGTGTTATAACTTAGTGCCCAGTACAGTATGAGTGTTATAACTTAGTGCCCAGTACAGTACGAGCGTTATAACTTAGTGCCCAGTACAGTACGAGTGTTATAACTCAGTGCCCAGTACAGTACGAGTGTTATAACTCAGTGCCCAGTACAGTATGAGTGTTATAACTCAGTGCCCAGTACAGTACGAGTGTTATAACTCAGTGCCCAGTACAGTACGAGTGTTATAACTTAGTGCCCAGTACAGTATGAGTGTTATAACTTAGTGCCCAGTACAGTACGAGTGTTATAACTTAGTGTCCAGTACAGTACGAGTGTTATAACTTAGTACCCAGTACAGTACGAGTGTTATAATATAGTGTCCAGTACAGTAAGAGTGTTATAACTTAGTGCCCAGTACAGTACGAGTGTTATAACTTAGTGTCCAGTACAGTATGAGTGTTATAACTCAGTGCCCAGTACAGTATGAGTGTTATAACTTAGTGTCCAGTACAGTACGAGTGTTATAACTCAGTGCCCAGTACAGTATGAGTGTTATAACTTAGTGTCCAGTACAGTATGAGCGTTATAACTCAGTGCCCAGTACAGTATGAGTGTTATAACTCAGTGCCCAGTACAGTACGAGTGTTATAACTTAGTGCCCAGTACAGTATGAGTGTTATAACTCAGTGTCCAGTACAGTATGAGTGTTATAACTCAGTGCCCAGTACAGTACGAGGAGAGAGGCATGTTTGAGGCTCTGCATGCCGTACATTCTTATCCGCTGACCTGTGTGGAAAATAACAACAGGCTTGTTGAAGGTCACTCCCAGGACCACTGGCTGCATGGTGGGATGACTGGCTGCATGGTGGTATGACTGGTGGGATGACTGGCTGTGTGGTGGTATGACTGGTGGGATGACTGGCTGCATGGTGGTATGACTGGTGGGATGACTGGCTGTGTGGTGGTATGACTGGTGGGATGACTGGCTGCATGGTGGTATGACTGGTGGGATGACTGGCTGTGTGGTGGTATGTAGGGTGACCAGGTGTCCCCCTTTTGGTTGTACTGTCCCACCATTTGACCAAATGTCCCGCGTCCCTCATATTGAGAGGATGTCCCTCTTTTTGAAGCCAAAAAAAAACATGCGTCTAAAAGCCCCTCCCTACAGACAGTAAACGTAGCAACCCGCCTCTTGTCCACACACATTGCTCTGATTGGTTATAGTACTTTAGCGCGCTGCTTGCCTGCTTGTGACGTGACTGAGTCGTGACGCTACCTCATATCGCAGATCTGATTGGTTATAGTAATTTAGCGCACTGCTCTGCTCGTGAGAGTTGAACTTGTGACGCTACCTCATATCGCAAATCTGATTGGTCAAAAAAAACACAACAACATTACAAGCGAACTAGTTCAAGATGGAAAGCAGTAAAAAGAAACGGACCTGCAGTTACAACCAAGACTGGCAAACGACACATGACTGGGTGAGGCAGATGGCAGGCAATCCGTAGCAGGCTTTCTGTGTTTTGTGTCATAGTTCGTTTTCAATTGCGCATGGAGGAGAATACGACTTGAAGCGCCACAGTGGACGTGAGTCTCACTTGAAAGTGGTTCACCAAAAAGAAACATCCAGATCTATGGATACGTTTCTTTTTAAACCAAACAATGATAGCCAGACGGACAAGGTCACTGCAGCTGAGATAACAAGTGTCTATCACACAGTACAACACTCCCATTCATACAGGTCAGCCGACTGTGGTATGAAACTAGCTCCTGTCATTTTGCCAGACTCAGTTATTCTAATAAAAAAATTTACATTATCTATCTGTCCCACTTTGTCCCACTTTGTCCCACCAAAATCTTACTGTTGTCCCACTTTGTCCCACCAAAATCTTACTGTTGTCCCACTTTTGGACTTTTTGCATCTGGTCACCCTAGTGGTATGACTGGTGGGATGACTGGCTGCATGGTGGTATGACTGGTGGGATGACTGGCTGTGTGGTGGTATGACTGGTGGGATGACTGGCTGCATGGTGGTATTACTGGTGGGATGACTGGCCATGTGGTGGATGACTGAATGAATAAATGAATGATTTATTTAACATTGATTGATTGATTGATTGATTGAAAACTTTATTAACAGATTGCAGAATGGGTACAGTACAGTACAGCTCAATACATACAATTGTTAAGGGGATGCAGACCAGAGAAAGACTTTCGTCTTGTTTACATCAGGGTCCCCCATTTTCAATTCATCATAACATATATGACACACATGACATACAGATAGACAGTACTGCTACATCTATACATTTATGACATACCAGATTTGCAAATACAGTACTGTTTGTGATACGAAAAGAGTCCAGAAAAGAAGTATATACATTTGACGTAGAAACTGTACATTGGAGGAGGTTGGGTAGGTGGGGGGGGGGGGGGGGTACTGTACATTGGAGGTGGGTGGGGGGGAGGTTGGGTACGAGTGGGGGGGGGGCACTGTACAACTGTACAAGCAACACTGTACATTGGAATATTGACAAGACCATACTTGGTCATTTTTACTGTACATTGGAGGGGGTTGTTTTAGGACATTTACAGGGGCCAGTTTCGAATAGCAGTCTCCCGTAGGTGTTTTTTGAGAGTGTTTTTGAAAGTGGGTAGTGATTCACATTCCTTTACAGCTTTGGGTAGTGCGTTCCACATTGATGTGGCATAATTGCGAAACGTGTTTAGTCCCTTGTTTGAGCCGAATCTGGGTTTAACATGATTTGTGGAGCTCCCTCTGGTGTTGTGATCGTGGTATTCACTGACCTTTGGGAAGTATTTTGACATGTACATGGGTACCTTGGTCGTGTAGTGTATCTTGTAGACCAGGCCCATTGCAAGTTGCTGTACTCTGTCGTCTACTCTAAGCCATCCTAGGTTGTCAAAGTGGGCATGGGTGAGGTGGGTTCTAGGAGTAAGGTCAAGCAGTAGTCTGACCAGTTTGTTTTGAGATGTTTGTAATTTTGTTTTTAGCGCCTTTGAGGTGCTTTGGTACCATGAGGTGCAAGCATAGTCGTAGTACCCTTGAATGAGTGCTCCTGCCAGAGTCTTCAGGGTATTCTTGTTTACCAGAGAGGAGATCCGGTACAAGAATCGAGTTCGTTGGTTGACTTTTTTTTATTACATTGGATGCCATTTTGTCACAGGAAAGATTTGCCTCTAGGATTGAACCCAGGTAGGTAATATCTTCTTTCCTTGTGACAATATTGTCACCCACTGTAACTGAGAAACAGATTGCAGAATGGGTACAATACAGTACGGCTCAATACACACAATTGTTAAGGGGATGCAGACCAGAGAAAGACTTTCGTCTTGTTTTACATCAGGGTCCCCCATTTTCAATTCATAGTGACATTTATGACATACACGACATACATGACATCATGACATTTATGGCATAGGGACATACATGACATACAGGTATATAGTACTGTTACATTTGTTGACATATACGATATGCAAATATACAGTACTGTTACCCATAGATCCTGACAGAGTATATACATATGATGGGGAGGAGACTGTACATTAGGAGGGGGTGGGCGGGCGGGAGAAAATATATACATACTGGTTGGATGACTGTTGGGATGACTGTTGGGATGACTGTTGGGATGACTGTTGGGGTGACTGTTGGGATGACTGTTGGGATGACTGTTGGGGTGACTGTTGGGATGACTGTTGGGGTGACTGTTGGGATGACTGTTGGGGTGACTGGTGGATGACTGTTGGGATGACTGTTGGGATGACTGTTGGGATGACTGTTGGGATGACTGTTAGGATGACTGTTGGGATGACTGTTGGGATGACTGTTGGGATGACTGTTGGGGTGACTGTTGGGATGACTGTTGGGATGACTGTTGGGATGACTGTTGGGATGACTGTTGGGATGACTGTTGGGATGACTGTTGGGATGACTGTTGGGATGACTGTTGGGATGACTGTTGGGATGACTGTTGGGGTGACTGGTGGATGACTGTTGGGATGACTGTTGGGGTGACTGGTGGATGACTGTTGGGATGACTGTTGGGGTGACTGTTGGGATGACTGTTGGGGTGACTGTTGGGATGACTGTTGGGGTGACTGGTGGATGACTGTTGGGATGACTGTTGGGATGACTGTTGGGATGACTGTTGGGATGACTGTTAGGATGACTGTTGGGATGACTGTTGGGATGACTGTTGGGATGACTGTTGGGGTGACTGTTGGGATGACTGTTGGGATGACTGTTGGGATGACTGTTGGGATGACTGTTGGGATGACTGTTGGGATGACTGTTGGGATGACTGTTGGGATGACTGTTGGGATGACTGTTAGGATGACTGTTGGGATGACTGTTGGGATGACTGTTGGGATGACTGGTGGGATGACTGGTGGATGACTGGTGGGATGACTGGCTTTGTGGTGGATGACTGGTGGGATGACTGGCCATGCGGTGGATGACTGTTGGGATGACTGGCTTTGTGGTGGATTACTGGTGGGATGACTGTCTTTGTGGTGGATGACTGGTGGGATGACTGGCTTTGTGGTGGATTACTGGTGGGATGACTGTCTTTGTGGTGGATGACTGGTGGGATGACTGTCTTTGTGGTGGATGACTGGTGGGATGACTGTCTTTGTGGTGGATGACTGTTGGGATGACTGGCTTTGTGGTGGATGACTGGTGGGATGACTGTCTTTGTGGTGGATGACTGGTGGGATGACTGTCTTTGTGGTGGATGACTGGTGGGATGACTGGCCATGTGGTGGATGACTGGTGGGATGACTGGTGGGATGACTGTCTTTGTGGTGGATGACTGTTGGGATGACTGGCCATGTGGTGGATGACTGTTGGGATGACTGTTGGGATGACTGGCCATGTGGTGGATGACTGGCCACCGGCGTCATTTACCACTGAGTTGTTCTGCTAGAGGTCTCTGACTCAGCGGCTGAGCGATGATGTCGACTCTTTCTCATCGTGCTCATTATGTTAAAGGGGAACTATTTTACTATTTCTTTCACTATTTGGGCACTTTTACACAATTCCTGTGAGTTTATGGAACACCTGTAATTATAATTTTTTTTAATTCATTGTTTTGTATTTCTAATCAAATCCTCAAAAACAGCATTTTTCTACCTCAAGATCTCGAGCCGTTTTGAGGCTGGGCTCCTAAACCACTGTGTGGCCTGGTGGCATCTGGGACATTATCATGCAGCGGAGTCTCTCTGACATCACAAATCAGCACATTTTCAGATGACTCAGTTCAGTGAGGGTGAATATTGTGAGAGGAGAATTGGAAGAATGCGCCAATATGAGAATTAGAGACATAGATCATATTAATATAAGTCCACATAGCTAGGAAACAATGCTAAACACTGAAAAAGGCCATTTATAAGATAGTTCCCCTTTAACATATAGACCACTTATTTTATCCCAAAAAATACTACTTACAGCACCTTTAATGCCTTCGGTCTGTGTTATCATCCCTTTTGTGATGGATGAGTGACTTCTCCTTGAACCCTTTCACTGCCAGAAGACAAAGGGTTAACCCTTTCACAACCACACTACAGAAGGTTAACCCTTTCACTACCACACTACAGAAGGTTAACCTTTCACTACCACACTACACAAGGTTAACCCTTTCACTACCACACCACAGAAGGTTAACCCTTTCACTACCACACTACAGAAGGTTAACCCTTTCACAACCACACTACAGCAGGTTAACCCTTTCACTACCACACTACAGACGGTTAACCTTTCACTACCACAATACAGCAGGTTAACCCTTTCACTACCACACTACAGAAGGTTAACCTTTCACTACCACACTACAGAAGGTTAACTCTTTCACTACCACACTACAGTCGGTTAACTCTTTCACTACCACACTACAGTCAGTTAACTATTTCACTACCACACTACAGACGGTGAACCTTTCACTACCACACTACAGTCAGTTAACTATTTCACTACCACACTACAGTCAGTTAACTATTTCACTACCACACTACAGACGGTGAACCTTTCACTACCACACTACAGTCGGTTAGCCTTGGGCTGAAGTACAAAGTGTCCAGTCCATCCGGGTTCGGAGCCCGGGTCGTCTGGAGAACGCAACGCGATGCAAGAAAAAGGGACCGTTTGTCTACAGTAGAACCAAGTCTCTCCCGACCCGCTGGCAACACATAGGCCACTTGTTTACACACGGAAATACCGTTCTTTTTTTTTTAAATTCCTTCCAGAAAAGAGACGAGCGTGACAAACCGCTCTCGGCACGACGATGAGGTCAAGCGACGAGATCAAAGTCTCAGAACTCGTAGGAACAGGAAGATCTGAGAGACGGCTGAGAGGCACCCCCCCCTCCCCCGAGTGTGGCACCGTGGGGGGGGGGGGGGGGTATGACACGTGACGCGGCCTCACAGTTGACCCGCTGCCCGGTGGCACGTGGCTTTAGGTCTGTAAAGACACCGCCGGCCGCTGGTCCGCTCACACACACCATTTCACATAAATGTTTCACCGTAATCCCCGAGCAAACCGCCGTCCTTGAAGGCCGACGGCGGCAATGAAAACCTTCCCCTCGGTCGACCGGCGTTTATCAAAGAGGAACGAGACCTTCGGTGATCAAGTTCATCCCCCTTCTAACAGCGCAGAGTTTGTGTTGTGTTGACAGCGCCGCCGTCATGCTGAGGCAACCATGTGATACAGTTTAGCCCGTGTACACAACGAGGAGAGAGAGAGAGAGAGAGAGAGAGAGAGAGAGAGAGAGAGACAGGCTCCGTGCAGAGAGAGAGACAGGCTCCGTGCAGAGAGAGAGAGAGAGAGAGAGAGAGAGAGAGAGAGAGAGAAGAGAGAGAGAGAGAGAGAGAGGCAGGCAGGCAGGCAGGCAGGCAGGCAGGCAGGCAGGCAGGCAGGCAGGCAGGCAGGCAGGCAGAGAGAGAGAGAGACAGGCTCCATGCAGAGAGAGAGACAGGCTCCGTGCAGAGAGAGAGACAGGCTCCGTGCAGAGAGAGAGAGAGACAGGCAGGCAGGCAGGGAGAGAGAGAGAGAGACAGGCTCCACCGTGCAGAGAGTGAGACAGGCTCCGTGCAGAGAGAGAGACAGGCTCCGTGCAGAGAGAGAGACAGGCTCCGTGCAGAGAGAGAGACAGGCTCTGTGCAGAGAGAGAGACAGGCTCCGTGCAGAGAGAGAGACATGCTCCGTGCAGAGAGAGAGAGACAGGCTCCGTGCAGAGAGAGAGAGACAGGCTCTGTGCAGAGAGAGAGACAGGCTCCGTGCAGAGAGAGAGACAGGCTCCGTGCAGAGAGAGAGACAGGCTCCGTGCAGAGAGAGAGAGACAGGCTCCGTGCAGAGAGAGAGACAGGCTCCATGCAGAGAGAGAGACAGGCTCCGTGCAGAGAGAGAGACAGGCTCCGTGCAGAGAGAGAGACAGGCTCCGTGCAGAGAGAGAGACAGGCTCCGTGCAGAGAGAGAGAGACAGGCTCTGTGCAGAGAGAGAGACAGGCTCCGTGCAGAGAGAGAGACAGGCTCCGTGCAGAGAGAGAGACCGGCTCCGTGCAGAGAGAGAGACAGACTCCATGCAGAGAGAGAGAGAGACAGGCTCCGTGCAGAGAGAGAGAGACAGACTCCATGCAGAGAGAGAGAGAGACAGGCTCCGTGCAGAGAGAGAGACAGGCTCCGTGCAGAGAGAGAGACAGGCTCAGTGCAGAGAGAGAGACAGGCTCCATGCAGAGAGAGAGAGAGACAGGCTCAGTGCAGAGAGAGAGACAGGCTCCATGCAGAGAGAGAGACAGGCTCCGTGCAGAGAGAGAGACAGGCTCCGTGCAGAGAGAGAGAGACAGGCTCTGTGCAGAGAGAGAGACAGGCTCAGTGCAGAGAGAGAGAGACAGGCTCCGTGCAGAGAGAGAGAGAGACAGGCTCCGTGCAGAGAGAGAGACAGGCTCCATGCAGAGAGAGAGACAGGCTCCGTGCAGAGAGAGAGACAGGCTCCGTGCAGAGAGAGAGAGACAGGCTCCGTGCAGAGAGAGAGAGAGAGACAGGCTCCACCGTCCTCTAGTAGTCTCCATAAGGAGGTTAAATAATAAATACATAATACTACAAACAATAATAATAATAATAATAATAATAATAATAATAATAATAATAATAATAATAATAATAATAATAATAATAATAATAATAATAATAATAATAATAATAATAATAATAATAATAATAATAATTAATAATAATAATAATAATAATAATAAATAGTAATAATGATAATAATACATGTTAATATTACAATTTAAATATACAAAGTAAATACATAAATAATAAGTATAAACGGTGTCTATACTGAACACTGTGACCTCATTTTTTACTTCTAATTTACATGCTATACTATGTTATTTCGTACTTATCTTGTCTAGCACAGTCTCTGGAGCGTAACAGTAAGAAGCATTTTGTATAAAAGTATTCTGTACTTCTGTATGACAACTATTAAAGAAACTTGAAACTTGAAACTTGGTGCTCTTGGTACATTTATGCATATGTATTGGGAATGCCCTCCTGTTAAGATTTTCTGGGAAAAAGTCCTCTGTACATGTAAAGAGACTAATTTTGTCCGGTCTTACGGCTGCCAAAAAGTTGATAGCGTCACGCTGGATTCAACCGGATAAAATGTGCCGGAAGGTATGGGTTCTCACCTATCTCGATGTGATTTATCTAGAGATATCCACTGCACGAATTTTAGGTGTTAATGAAGCCAGCATAGCAGTCTGGGTAGCTGTGGTGGAGAAGATAAAGGGAAGCATATAAACTTGTAATTTTCTGATGTTAAATGAAATAGTGGATGTATAGTCCAAGTGGGGGTCCTGAGGGGGGGGGGGAAGGAAAGAGCGAGGAAGAGCGAGCAAGAGCACATGTATTGTATTTATTATTTTTATGTCTTTTAATCTACATTTATTTTGATTTAATTACTGGACTGTCATTATTGTTATTATTATTTCTGTCATTGTCCTGTGATTTATCATTGATTATCACTGATACTGTATTGTTTGTCTAGTTTCATGTTAAAAAAGGGAAAATAAAAAACATTTGTTCAAAAAAAATAATAATAATAATAAGTATACTCAATGAATGTAAAATGTAAAATGCAGTACATAAATTTTGGACCTGCAATTCTTTTTTATATGATAAATTCATTAATCAATCATTTTTCTTGGGGCAAAGCAATACTTTTATTCTGCACCTTTCTAAAAGCTCTGTGTATGTATTATTATTATTATTATTATTATTATTATTATTATTATTATTATTATTATTATTATTATTATTATTATTATTATTATTATTATTATTATTATTATTATTATTATTATTATTATTATTATTATTATTATTATTATTATTATTATTATTATTATTATTATTATTATTATTATTATTATTATTATTATTATTACTTATCATTATTATATATATATATTTTTTTTTAAATGATTACTCTACATACAATTTTCTATCTATAGCCCCTTTAAAGGGATAGTTGTGATTTCTGGAACCTTGGTGCTACAGTATTTGGTAACGATGCTGTTGACCGGCTCAGTCCTTTCTCAACAGAATCCATGCTGTTCCTCAAACTAGTTCCGGCTAGTTACAGCCACAAGCCAATACAGAGTCAGTGGGGTCATGCTCCCGACTGTACAAGTTGACCGAGGACAACTGAAATCTACTTTTTGTGCACTGTGTGCGGAATAGATTCCACTTGCCCTCAGTCAGCTTTGCACAGACAGGAGCTCGACCCCATTGATCGTGTATTGGTTTGTGGCTAACTAGCCGGAGCTAGTACGCAGAACACATAAGGATTCTACTGATCGTTAGTAAGTAACAAAATAGGAAATCAGAACTATCCCTTTAATAATCTGAGGTCGCAGCTATTTTGTGATATTTTAGGTTCGCCCGGTCAACTTAATAAAAGAAAAGGTGAGTCTCTCAGCCTTATGAATGAAGAAATTAATGAAAAAGTTTATTTTCTAACATGTATTCTCCACATTCCTCCAAACAAATCACAATATCAAGCTCCGTCAAACAGAACAATCATAATGAAAAAGAAATTATAAACAAAAAGTCAAGAGTAATGTTGTTAGTTAGTTGACATGTTCAAAAAAGGAGTAGAGGGAAGCTAAGCTTACATTTAAAAAAATGTCTTCCATAAAATTTTACTTGATATAACATAATTTAGTATAATACATTATATAATATACTTTTACTTATAGTACAGCCTGCTTTTTAAATTGTGCAATACTCATTTTGATGTAATCAGGTAATGCCTCATGCATTATGATATTATGACTCAAAATGTAACGGTAGTGCTATCACACCCGCCCACAGGGTTGGCGATCTTGCTTGTAGGGTGTAGGCCGACTTATATAATATTCGAATTCCTGCTTGATCAAACTCAGATCAAAGCTGCAGCTGAGTGAGGAGTAACTCGTCCGTCGACCTGCTGAATGTTGCTCAGGGCAAACGTTGTTGTTGTTGCTGCTGCTGCTGCATTTCATTTCACGTGTCCTCCTTTATAACTGAACTCTGAACTTGTCAGCGGTTCTGCAAAGAATAAGTCGTATTTTACGCCCGAGGACAAAGTAAACCGATTTTACAGTGCACATATTACCAGGAACCGTCTCGTATAAGAAGATGGATGGCTGGTGGTTTTGAACAGGGAACTCTCGTAACAGAAAACAGAAAACCATAATGTATGACATATTCTCAGATATGGATGATGCCCCGTTCAGAGAGATCTGGTGTTGTTAGTCTCGGTTCAGAGAGATCTGGTGTTGTTAGTCCCGGTTCAGAGAGATCTGGTGTTGTTAGTCCCGGTTCAGAGAGATCTGGTGTTGTTAGTCCCGGTTCAGAGAGACCTGGTGTTGTTAGTCCCGGTTCAGAGAGAGATCTGGTGTTGTTAGTCCCGGTTCAGAGAGATCTGGTGTTGTTAGTCCCGGTTCAGAGAGAGATCTGGTGTTGTTAGTCCCGGTTCAGAGAGATCTGGTGTTGTTAGTCCCGGTTCAGAGAGATCTGGTGTTGTTAGTCCCGGTTCAGAGAGATCTGGTGTTGTTAGTCCCGGTTCAGAGAGACCTGGTGTTGTTAGTCCCGGTTCAGAGAGAGATCTGGTGTTGTTAGTCCCGGTTCAGAGAGATCTGGTGTTGTTAGTCCCGGTTCAGAGAGATCTGGTGTTGTTAGTCCCGGTTCAGAGAGACCTGGTGTTGTTAGTCCCGGTTCAGAGAGAGATCTGGTGTTGTTAGTCCCGGTTCAGAGAGAGATCTGGTGTTGTTAGTCCCGGTTCAGAGAGAGATCTGGTGTTGTTAGTCCCGGTTCAGAGAGAGATCTGGTGTTGTTAGTCCCGGTTCAGAGAGAGATCTGGTGTTGTTAGTCCCGGTTCAGAGAGAGATCTGGTGTTGTTAGTCCCGGTTCAGAGAGATCTGGTGTTGTTAGTTCCTGTTCAGAAAGCATTACGACTTATCAGCGACTGGAATTCATAATTTACCTGTATTTTTATCATATCACCACGCCATCATTCTGTACATTTTATTATATTATGACCTCATCATTGGTCATCATTGGTTAAATGCAGCACACACACACACACACACACACACACACACACACACACACACACACACACACACACACACAGACAGACAGACAGACAGACAGACAGACAGACAGACAGACAGACAGACAGACAGACAGACAGACAGACAGACAGACAGACAGACAGACAGACAGACAGACTGGGACCACGTCTGAGTGGCTGTAAGGTGGGGTTCACTGTGGTCACTGGGACCACGTCTGAGTGGCTGTAAGGTGGGGTTCACTGTGGTCACTGGGACCACGTCTGAGTGGCTGTAAGGTGGGGTTCACTGTGGTCACTGGGACCACGTCTGAGGGGCTGTAAGGTGGGGGTTCACTGTGGTCACTGGGACCACGTCTGAGTGGCTGTAAGGTGGGGTTCACTGTGGTCACTGGGACCACGTCTGAGGGGCTGTAAGGTGGGGGTTCACTGTGGTCACTGGGACCACGTCTGAGTGGCTGTAAGGTGGGGTTCACTGTGGTCACTGGGACCACGTCTGAGGGGCTGTAAGGTGGGGTTCACTGTGGTCACTGGGACCACGTCTGAGGGGCTGTAAGGTGGGGGTTCACTGTGGTCACTGGGACCACGTCTGAGGGGCTGTAAGGTGGGGTTCACTGTGGTCACTGGGACCACGTCTGAGGGGCTGTAAGGTGGGGTTTGATCCGGCGAGGTCCTTCCTGCAGCCTGGCCAGCGGACCAGAGGCGGCCGGTCACAACCTGCTCTCTCTCTCTCTGTCACAGGCAGGACAGCAGGCCCTTGTAAAGGGAACAAGGGTCATAAACTGACCCCCAGCCAGCCAGCCTGCCGGCCAGACCCCACGCCTGCTGTCAGTTATGT
>NC_140172.1:147148761-147155800 GCF_963971535.1 Notolepis coatsorum | reverse complement strand
ATTACACTATTACACTATTACACACTATTACACTATTACACTATTACACTATTACACACTATTACACACTATTACACTATTACACACTATTACACTATTACAACTATTACACACTATTACACTATTACACATATTACACACTATTACACTATTACACTATTACACACTATTACACTATTACACTATTACAATATTACACTATTACACACTATTACACTATTACACACTATTACACTATTACACACTATTACACTATTACACACTATTACACTATTACACACTATTACACTATTACACTATTACACACTATTACACTATTACACTATTACACTATTACACACTATTACACACTATTACACTATTACACTATTACACATCGGATCTGAGTATATTACACTATTACACACTATTACACTATTACACTATTACACTATTACACACTATTACACTATTACACTATACACTATTACACACTATTACACTATTACACTATTACACACTATTACACTATTACACACTATTACACTATTACACACTATTACACTATCTACACATATTACACTATTACACACTATTACACTATTACACACTATTACACCTATTACACTATTACACACTATTACACTATACACTATTACACACTATTACACTATTACACACTATTACACACTATTACACTATTACACTATACACTATTACACACTATTACACTATTACACACTATTACACTATTACACTATTACACTATTCATATACACTATTACACCTATTACACTATTACACCACTATTACACTATTACACACTATTACACTATTACACTATTACACTATTACACTATTACACACTATTACACTATTACACTATTACACACCTATTACACTATTACACTATTACACACTATTACACTATTACACACTATTACACTATTACACACTATTACACACTATTACACTATTACACTATACACTATTACACATTACACTATTACACTATTACACACTATTACACTATTACACTATTACACACTATTAACACTATTACACTATTACACACTATTACACACTATTACACTATTACACACTATTACACTATTACACACTATTATACACTATTACACTATTACACTTACACACTATTACACACTATTACACTATTACACTATTACACACTATTACACTATTACACTATTACACACTATTACACACTATTACACACTATTACACACTATTACACTATTACACTATTACACTATTACACACTATTACACTATTACACTATTACACACTATTACACTATTACACTATTACACTATTACACTATTACACACTATTACACACTATTACACTATTACACTATTACACACTATTACACTATTACACTATTACACTATTACACACTATTACACACTATTACACTATTACACACCCACTATTACACTATTACACACTATTACACTATTACACTATTACACTATTACACTATTACACACTATTACACTATTACACACTATTACACTATTACACTATTACACACTATTACACTATTACACTATTACACACTATTACACTATTACACACTATTACACTATTACACTATTACACTATTACACATAATTACACTATTACACACTATTACACTATTACACACTATTACACTATTACACACTATTACACTATTACACACTATTACACTATTACACACTATTACACTATTACACTATTACACACTATTACACTATTACACACTATTACACTATTACACACTATTACACACTATTACACTATTACACACTATTACACACTATTACACTATTACACACTATTACACTATTACACAATATTACACTATTACACACTATTACACTATTACACTATTACACTATTACACACTATTACACTATTACACTATTACACACTATTACACTATTACACACTATTACACTATTACACACTATTACACTATTACACTATTACACACTATTACACTATTACACACTATTATACACTATTACACTATTACACACTATACACTATTACACACTATTACACTATTACACTATTACACAATATTACACTATTACACACTATTACACTATTACACACTATTACACTATTACACTATTACACAATATTACACTATTACACACTATTACACTATTACACTATTACACTATTACACTATTACACACTATTACACTATTACACACTATTACACTATTACACTATTACACACTATTACACTATTACACACTATTATACACTATTACACTATTACACACTATTACACTATTACACTATTACACACTATTACACTATTACACTATTACACAATATTACACTATTACACACTATTACACTATTACACACTATTACACTATTACACACTATTACACTATTACACTATTACACACTATTACACTATTACACTATTACACACTATTACACTATTACACACTATTACACTATTACACTATTACACACTATTACACTATTAAACCGAGTACAATGGCACAATCCGCAAGTCTCTACGACAAACGGTTCAAGAGATACACTGAGGGGGTGTGGCCTAAGGGGGCGTGGTCTAAGGATCGGGGGAGTGGTCAACATCGACCAATGAAAGGTGGTCAAGATCGACCAATGGCACAATCCGCAAGTCTCTACGACAAACGGTTCAAGAGATACACTGAGGGGGTGTGGCCTAAGGGGGCGTGGTCTAAGGATCGGGGGAGTGGTCAACATCGACCAATGAAAGGGGGTCAACATGGACCAATGAAAAATGAAAGAGGATATCCCTACTGAGTACAATGACACAACCCACAAGACAGAGGGCGCTGTCAGCAATTCAGTACTGCAACACAGTGATGGCCAATGATGGGTTAAGTGGATGATGTCATTGGCAGCTCAGCCACGAGCCACACAGCTGAACCAATCATGAGTGAGCCATGAGCCACACAGGTGAAGCAATCACTATGACTTGCATATTTTCTATCTAATGCATTTCTATGGAGGCAGATGCATGACTGCATTGTCACATTGATTAAAAGAAAACTATAAGAGATGAAGCGTTGTGACGCGCACATGAGCACTACAACGAGTAGGCGAAGGGTTGTGCGCGATATTGTGACATTCGTGCGATATTGTGGCACTCCTTCGGCGATCGGAACAGAAGGCTAAAAAATAGTGTGAAAAATGTGATTTCTAGAGTGCGATTGCATGGCGGTCAATGGGGAGGAGAACCTTCAAACAAATGGTCGTCAGTTGAGATAGAAATGTCCAATTCCATTTATTTTTCTTTTGTGAGCGGGTTGACAGCCGTGTCATCGTTTTGATGTGTTTGTTTTATTTCTACGTCCAAAATTGAGATCACACTCGCAATTCACCCAAGGTAGGGGGAAAAAGATTATTTCAGCTGCTACACTCTAAAATGCAATGCATTCCCAATGGGACCGATATTTTACCGTTTAAAGTCGATTCGTAGCCAGACGGTGCGGTGAAACTTTACGAGTTCGGAGACCGGTGTTGCCATAGGCAAGCCGCTCGTTTTGATACCTTTCACGTGTATGGGGCGCGAACGCTTACGTGTTGCAAAGTGTTTGCAAAATCGGTGGAATAAATAAATAAATAAATAATAAAAAGAGTATGGATATGTATAGTGTGGGTGGCAACCTGGCTTCGCCAGGTCACCCACACTAATAATAATAATAATAATAATAATAATAATAATAATAATAATAATAATAATAATAATAATAATAATAATAATAATAATAATAATAATAATAATAATAATAATAATAATAATAATAATAATAAATAGTAATAATGATAATAATACATGTTAATATTACAATTTAAATATACAAAGTAAATACATAAATAATAAGTATAAACGGTGTCTATACTGAACACTGTGACCTCATTTTTTACTTCTAATTTACATGCTATACTATGTTATTTCGTACTTATCTTGTCTAGCACAGTCTCTGGAGCGTAACAGTAAGAAGCATTTTGTATAAAAGTATTCTGTACTTCTGTATGACAACTATTAAAGAAACTTGAAACTTGAAACTTGAAACTTGGTGCTCTTGGTACATTTATGCATATGTATTGGGAATGCCCTCCTGTTAAGATTTTCTGGGAAAAAGTCCTCTGTACATGTAAAGAGACTAATTTTGTCCGGTCTTACGGCTGCCAAAAAGTTGATAGCGTCACGCTGGATTCAACCGGATAAAATGTGCCGGAAGGTATGGGTTCTCACCTATCTCGATGTGATTTATCTAGAGATATCCACTGCACGAATTTTAGGTGTTAATGAAGCCAGCATAGCAGTCTGGGTAGCTGTGGTGGAGAAGATAAAGGGAAGCATATAAACTTGTAATTTTCTGATGTTAAATGAAATAGTGGATGTATAGTCCAAGTGGGGGTCCTGAGGGGGGGGGGAAGGAAAGAGCGAGGAAGAGCGAGCAAGAGCACATGTATTGTATTTATTATTTTTATGTCTTTTAATCTACATTTATTTTGATTTAATTACTGGACTGTCATTATTGTTATTATTATTTCTGTCATTGTCCTGTGATTTATCATTGATTATCACTGATACTGTATTGTTTGTCTAGTTTCATGTTAAAAAAGGGAAAATAAAAAACATTTGTTCAAAAAAAAAAAAAAATTATAATAATAAGTATACTCAATGAATGTAAAATGTAAAATGCAGTACATTAATTTTGGACCTGCAATTCTTTTTTATATGATAAATTCATTAATCAATCATTTTTCTTGGGGCAAAGCAATACTTTTATTCTGCACCTTTCTAAAAGCTCTGTGTATGTATTATTATTATTATTATTATTATTATTATTATTATTATTATTATTATTATTATTATTATTATTATTATTATTATTATTATTATTATTATTATTATTATTATTATTATTATTATTATTATTATTATTATTATTATTATTATTATTATTATTATTATTATTATTATTATTATTATTATTATTATTATTATTATTATTATTATTATTATTATTATTATTATTATTATTATTATTATTATTATTATTATTATTATTATTACTTATCATTATTATATATATATATATTTTTTTTAAATGATTACTCTACATAAAATTTTTTATCTATAGCCCCTTTAAAGGGATAGTTGTGATTTCTGGAACCTTGGTGCTACAGTATTTGGTAACGATGCTGTTGACCGGCTCAGTCCTTTCTCAACAGAATCCATGCTGTTCCTCAAACTAGTTCCGGCTAGTTACAGCCACAAGCCAATACAGAGTCAGTGGGGTCATGCTCCCGACTGTACAAGTTGACCGAGGACAACTGAAATCTACTTTTTGTGCACTGTGTGCGGAATAGATTCCACTTGCCCTCAGTCAGCTTTGCACAGACAGGAGCTCGACCCCATTGATCGTGTATTGGTTTGTGGCTAACTAGCCGGAGCTAGTACGCAGAACACATAAGGATTCTACTGATCGTTAGTAAGTAACAAAATAGGAAATCAGAACTATCCCTTTAATAATCTGAGGTCGCAGCTATTTTGTGATATTTTAGGTTCGCCCGGTCAACTTAA
Organism: Notolepis coatsorum; assembly: GCF_963971535.1. Lineage (NCBI taxonomy): Eukaryota > Metazoa > Chordata > Actinopteri > Aulopiformes > Paralepididae > Notolepis > Notolepis coatsorum. Next base: position 147,150,204 of record NC_140172.1, on the reverse strand, counting down.
TAAAAGAAAAGGTGAGTCTCTCAGCCTTATGAATGAAGAAATTAATGAAAAAGTTTATTTTCTAACATGTATTCTCCACATTCCTCCAAACAAATCACAATATCAAGCTCCGTCAAACAGAACAATCATAATGAAAAAGAAATTATAAACAAAAAGTCAAGAGTAATGTTGTTAGTTAGTTGACATGTTCAAAAAAGGAGTAGAGGGAAGCTAAGCTTACATTTAAAAAAATGTCTTCCATAAAATTTTACTTGATATAACATAATTTAGTATAATACATTATATAATATACTTTTACTTATAGTACAGCCTGCTTTTTAAATTGTGCAATACTCATTTTGATGTAATCAGGTAATGCCTCATGCATTATGATATTATGACTCAAAATGTAACGGTAGTGCTATCACACCCGCCCACAGGGTTGGCGATCTTGCTTGTAGGGTGTAGGCCGACTTATATAATATTCGAATTCCTGCTTGATCAAACTCAGATCAAAGCTGCAGCTGAGTGAGGAGTAACTCGTCCGTCGACCTGCTGAATGTTGCTCAGGGCAAACGTTGTTGTTGTTGCTGCTGCTGCTGCATTTAATTTCACGTGTCCTCCTTTATAACTGAACTCTGAACTCGTCAGCGGTTCTGCAAAGAATAAGTCGTATTTTACGCCCGAGGACAAAGTAAACCGATTTTACAGTGCACATATTACCAGGAACCGTCTCGTATAAGAAGATGGATGGCTGGTGGTTTTGAACAGGGAACTCTCGTAACAGAAAACAGAAAACCATAATGTATGACATATTCTCAGATATGGATGATGCCCCGTTCAGAGAGATCTGGTGTTGTTAGTCTCGGTTCAGAGAGATCTGGTGTTGTTAGTCCCGGTTCAGAGAGATCTGGTGTTGTTAGTCTCGGTTCAGAGAGATCTGGTGTTGTTAGTCCCGGTTCAGAGAGATCTGGTGTTGTTAGTTCAGAGAGATCTGGTGTTGTTAGTCCCGGTTCAGAGAGATCTGGTGTTGTTAGTCCCGGTTCAGAGAGATCTGGTGTTGTTAGTCTCGGTTCAGAGAGATCTGGTGTTGTTAGTCCCGGTTCAGAGAGATCTGGTGTTGTTAGTTCAGAGAGATCTGGTGTTGTTAGTCCCGGTTCAGAGAGATCTGGTGTTGTTAGTCCCGGTTCAGAGAGATCTGGTGTTGTTAGTCTCGGTTCAGAGAGATCTGGTGTTGTTAGTCCCGGTTCAGAGAGATCTGGTGTTGTTAGTTCAGAGAGATCTGGTGTTGTTAGTCCCGGTTCAGAGAGATCTGGTGTTGTTAGTCCCGGTTCAGAGAGATCTGGTGTTGTTAGTCCCGGTTCAGAGAGATCTGGTGTTGTTAGTCTCGGTTCAGAGAGATCTGGTGTTGTTAGTCCCGGTTCAGAGAGATCTGGTGTTGTTAGTTCAGAGAGATCTGGTGTT